>NC_030680.2:62190092-62490092 GCF_000004195.4 Xenopus tropicalis | reverse complement strand
GGCCAGGTTGGAGCTGCAGAGTGCCATTGATTCCTATGGGAGGCTTCCAAATGTCAGATCACCAATACAATATCATCGTGACTAATACGATTTTTTCGTAGACATTTTCGTGATATTTGCGATCTTCAGAAATTATCGTATCCAATCAAAATTTGTCCCATTCAGGATTCAAACTCATGTTTTCATGAATGTGCCCCTAAGTCTTACATAGCTTCTTTCCCTGGCTTCAAAGTGACATCCCAACATTCATGACTCCTAAACCTTCTAAAAATCTACTTTCATGAAAAATGTTCTTTTTCTTTCCTGTAGGTTATTCCCTCTGTGCTTTCTATTTCTGATGATAACAACCCAAATGTGCACTGAAAACCAGGTAGGAATTGCTTAAATATTTAATAATGTTAAAAATATACACTTGGAAAATAGAGAATAATAAAATAACACTATTTTAGGCTACTAAAACGCAAAAAAGATCAAACAACGTGATACCCTTCACAATAAGTAAATGAGTATGCAGTACCTGCTTAATAAAATGGTGTTGGAAATGGCTTATATTGTTGTGTTTTTTTTTTTTTACACTAAAATGCTTTACAAATCAGAATGTGTTGTTCAGCAGCATGTGGTACGAGCAGCTTCCAAATCCTGCAAATGAGAAATATATTAATAATGAATGCGCCAAGGGACTCTATTAGATAAATCTATCAAATTCATTATTATTTATACATTAAATAGATGCAGCCTGTTACAAGCAGAATAATAAAACAGGTTGTACATTATCCATATCCAGCCACAAGCCAATTTAAGTGCTAGATTTTTTTTCTGTGCCCTCATGGACACCTCTCAAAGATGGCCTCCCATGGTGTGATTGGGAATGATTGCTTTTCTGCCCATGCTCTGTGTGTATTTTTTTTGCAATGATGACAAAAATGTCTTGTAACAGAAAAACAGTATGTATAAGCAGCACTCGGACCTTGCTTACAATTAACAACACCTTATCTTTATTCAGTTTGTAAGTTTAAATATGTGCAATAATTGTCACTAAATAAACCCTGTGGTATTGAGGACTGTGTTAAATAACTTTAACCAACAATCTAAATTATTGTCAGCAACTCTTTTTGCTCCATTCTAGAGTCTCACTTCAGGATGCAAACAGCAAATTTTAATGGATAATTTTAAGGCATAAAGTTCAAAAAACATTGCTATTTGTCCCCTTTTTTCCATTTAGGGGGCCCTGGGAACCAAAAGGAAGGGGAAGGGGAAGGGCTATGAATGGACTTGAAAAGGATCCCTTATGATAAGTAGGTTTTGAGGTGTTGTGGGAGATGTAGTTTTAGCAGGGGATTGGCTAAAGGGGAGGTGATGCCAGTAAGTAGGCAGATTGACAGGAAACAGGTACCATTTTACCTTTGCAGCCTCACTCTACCTCCCATATTAAGGGTAAAGGGGACATTAGCAGTCACAGCCATATGGGGATGCTGTAGGGCTAGGAAGCTGGAGAACAGAAACAAGGCGGAAGTTCTAAGCTCTCAAGCAAGGGCCTTCCCTTACAACAATCAAAAGCAGGTAATGATTGGATAAAGAAGGCGCCATGACTTGATGCTGCCCATGTTGTGTACCTTGCCTAATTTTTTGTGTAAAAACAAGTATGTACAATCACATTATATATGTGTCCAACTAAACTATACCTTGCCTAATATTCCCTGCTTTAAATAACATTTCCCCCAAAACCTTGCAGGAAACACCCTGGCTAAGCCACTACTGCCCAGGCAGGATACACGGCCTATCCAGGGGGTGAATGGCCTTTCAGTTCCATATCTTCCTGGAAGCAGGTCTTTTATGCGCATGTAATGCTTCTGCCATCCAATGTGGGCTTAGCTTTCCAGCCATGTCTGAAGCCTTTGTTATGTGTAACTCCATCATTGCGCAGCAGTTGCCCTGAGCTTCTAATGAAGGCTAAGGGTGGCAAGGGTGGATGGCAGTGACCCCTTAAGAGAAATTAAATGACATATATTGTGGTCTTCTTCCTGTTATTGATCAACAACTCCCTGCATTTGTTACACAAGTTCATACTGTATAAATACAAGCTTAATTTATTCATGTACTGTACATTATTAGATGCAATTTTATAGGTTGTGCTATGAAACAGGCAGGCAGATGTAAGCAAGCAAGAAAACCCTTTACTCAGGCACATGCAAGGTTAACAGAAGGAAACTATTGTAATGAATCAAACCCTTCTTTGTAGAATTAATGTACACTGTGGCCACAGGTCTCAGGCCATCAAAGGTGCCAGATCTGACCATTTCTTATTTAATTCTACATGCCCCACTTATGTCTGTAAGATGATAAAAAGTGATAGCCTCTAACAATATAGCAGGATAAAGGCTGACATTTTGTCCCCTCTCACTTTGATCTGCATTTGACCCTTTAGAACTGAAGTATTACTGCTTGCAAATAATAGAAAACGAGGAGTCAAGATGACAACAAGAAAAGTCATTACAGTGTTAATCCATTTCTTGTGTTGCTGAGGCAAGTTATATATGGATGTGCTCCCTGTTCCCGTTTCAGTTTTCTAGTGTAATCTATATGCTAATTTATCTAAGAGGAATATTTTGTTTTGTACAGATAGTATGTTTACTCAATACAAAGAATTCTAGAGAAATTACTTACACAGGTTACTTTCTGCTGGTCAGGAGTGTTTCAATCAGAATTACTTGTAGTGGACCATTTGGATCCTATGATTTAGATAAATGAAATATATACATCTTAGTATTGTATATTTATATTACTTTACATTCAGCAAAATGCTTGTGTTTATAATGTACATTGAATAGTTTATGCTGCCAAAGCACTTTCCTTGCATACAATACAGTATTTTGCCATTAGCAATAATCTGTTTCTCAGGCTCATTTATCAATGTTAGGTACTTTATCAATGTTAGGTACAGCTCAAAAATGAACATAATATTGAAAAAGCATTTAAATGTCATACATGTAGTCTGTGCTCCTAGTGATGCTCATCCATGCAAGCATCCTCTGTCAAATTCCTGCTTACCCATATTAGTACATGAAAAACGAAGCGCAGCGTGCTCACACACAAGGGTGCCCCTGCCTTTATCTGATATTAAGCACAGGGATCCCTTAGTGTTCTACAGCTTTAGTGTGGCACCCAGTGTTGCACCATTTGGATACCATTCAATCATAGGGCATGTAAGTGCAGACCAATATCTCCTCAGCATTTTTCTTTCCTACACAAGAGCAGTTGTGATTTTTGCAAAATGAGTAACACATGTGATCACTAAAACCTGACACTGCCAGAAGCCCATCCACAACTAACAAATTTACCCAGTCCATAGGAACCAATTAGAAAATGAATGTAACGCTCCCACTTAACAGCTATGCATATTTATCCTTCTTCTAAACAAAGTTGATGCAACTGATGCCAAGGAACAAAGTAAAAATTGTACCACTATGCTCCCCTTCAAAGGACCCAGGCTTTTTTTTTTATTTTTTTTAATAGAAGAGATGCAAAGCCTGGGATAAAAGGTTAATGATTTAGGCCAATAAATCCCACCTATACAATTTGCACCCTCAGTATTTTTAACTTTCCTTGTACTATAAACTCCAAATTAAAAACCTACAACACAAGAATGTATGTAAAAACACAAAAAATACAAACTCAAGACTAACGGCAAACTGTCTGAAAACACCACAGTCTACATCACATGCAATATCCACAGATGTCATAATGTCACACGTAAACAAACGTATACAGTGTTATAGATACATTCGTTTTACACATGTTTTTACTCCATATTTCTAGTGTAATATATCTTACACACCTTTATAAATAGACCACTTAAAGTCAATTTCAAGCTTATAACCCCCTGTGAAGGTGCCTTACATACTTATATGTACAGAAAAGTAATACTGGGTCTGCTCTATGTCCCGTCTTAAGTTCCGTCTTAAATTCCATCTCTTGTCACTCTTGCACTGATATTGCCAGAATGTCCTCCAGATCTCATTTAAAATGCTAAGGTGATCTGTAAGAGTAAAACATGACTTAGTATTGAGTTTCCTCTTATAGTAAACTGACTTTTATGTTTACAATTCCTAATGAGATACTAATATATATGGCATGCAAGGTTAAAGTGGGGGAAAACAAACAATGGTGCAGTCTGAGTAAAGACTAGAAGCACCTAGCTAGCAGCTGAAGTACATAACTTTAAATTGCACTATATGTATTTTATGCATTAAATAACAATGATGCCCATTTGGTATTTAGAAATCCCTTATGCTGTCAGAAATTATTTTATATACTAGAGGCAGAGATGTAAAGGTGACAATTGCTGTGTATAAAAATGGTTGCTGTTTCCCATGTTTTATCACATTTTTATTGTCTTCAATTTACTCTCTCTTTTTTTTTAATTCTTTCTTTTAGTTTTCAATTTTTGGGGTACAGAAGAGAAAAGGGAGTCTTCAATTTAATCTCAATCTTAATTAATCTTAATCTGTACAGCTGTTGGGAAGACTGGGAGTCATAACAATATATTAGAAAGACCCACAAGTCGTGGGTCTGCAGCTGAGTCTTCCTGCTATAACTGCTGAAGCCTTTAAGAACTAGAAATGAAGCAATAGCTGTGTGACTCCTCTTCTTTTGTTCTACAATACTATTGTAATATATAATAGACTAGACATATATTTAGACATTAATGTTATTGTGTGAAAAAGTTTGTGTGCACCATATATTTTGCTTAGGGAGAACACAGAACAAAAAGTGACAGAGGGCAGTTTTATTCAAGTTAATTTGGGAGGCAGGATTACAGGTATAATTAATTCCAAACCTTCCCTTCTGGGAACTTCAGTATAAATGCATCATTCCCTTTACTGTCAATTACTGATTACACTTTTCTGCAAGAAATGTTACTTAGCCTTCGGCACCCAAAGAAAAACAAAATGTGTTATCTTCAAATAAGTTGCCAATGTATAGTACATTTAAAATAATGGAAATATGGCTGTATGAGGTTTCTTACTAAATAAAGCTAGTGGTTTCTCTTCTCTCAGAAGAGAGTAAAGAGTTCTTCCACAGAGGGGCAACCCCTTTTAGTAAAAAGTTGTGGAACAGGGACCCTGTGAATGAGGATTAGTCAGTTACAGGATAGCATCTGTGCTAGAATATTATAGGAACATAAGACTATTAGGAAAAGCTAGAAAGTGCAGCCTGTGTTCCAACAAGGATTGATAGCTCGAGGTAGCTCTTCCCTAGGCACTGCTAGCCTAAAGGTGGCCATACACGGGAAGGATTCAGCTGCCCATATCACTCCTTTATACCAATTCGGCAGCTTATCTGCCCATGCATGGCCACAAACAATGGGACTCCCTGATCAGCATCTGGCCTAAAATTGGGCAGATCTTAATCGGGCTGAAGAGACATTCAGGTTATATACTTTTCCCTGATCCATTCCTACTGTAGAGAGTCCAGACCACATTTGCTAAAAACCTGATGAACCTTAAACCTACCAGGCTGTCTCCACAAGGATGTTACAGAACCCGGCTCTGTATGTGATTTTACCTGATACTGTCTAATACTGCTTCAGTTGCTTATGAGTATAACCTTGTGGCAGTTTAACAATAAAGCCTTTTGCTATTTTTGCTTGCAGGAACCTCTGATGCCCTCTACTTTTATTTTACATAGCAGCAAGAGAGTTGTAGTTCCACAGCACCCTCATCTAGGTAGGTGAGAGGGGCCAGTGTGTCCATGTTCTACTGTTCACTAGCTTGGGAAGTCCTGTTTTAGCCAAGATAGGGTTACATACCCTAAGGCTAGTGCCTCATGGTGCTGTTTCTCAGCCTGCTGAAAATGCAGGCCGAGAATCAGCCCCTACACTGATGCTAGTCTGCTACCTTGCCTGCACCTGGAAGCATTGTCAACATCCAGGTGCAGGTGCATGCAGTGGATATCAGCTGAATTTGCAAAGTCTTTTTTTGCCGATATATTCCGCTTTTGGCAGCACCCAGGTGGAGACAATGCTTCTGGGTGCAGGCAAGGTAGAAGGCTGGTGCAAGTGTAGTGGCTGATTCTCTGCAGTTTTTTGCAGGCAGAGAATCGGCCCATGTGGCACTAGCCTTATACTATCACTAGGGGCAGTTTACCTCAGCAGAGAAAGCAGAATGGAAAGATAGGTAAAATTACTAATTATGCCAGATAACTTAGTATCCTATAGCACTAAAATCTATAAGGAAAATTATTGCACTTTCATAATGAGTAATGGGATCCAAATTACAGAAAACCCCAGGTCCTGAGCATTCTAGATACCAGATCCAATACTTGTATTCCAACCATTTCTTTGCAAAAGCTACAGTATGTGAAAACTGTTCCTATTGTTTCCTGTGTGCAAGGCTTTACATGCTAAAGTTTGGTCAAACCAATGAAGATACCTGACCATATCCCTTAGCTACAAGGCTACCATCATGTTTGTTTGTTTGTTGCTGTGGGCTTATTAAACTGACAAGAAGACTTAGGAATAAAGGAATAAAAAAAATAAAAAAAAAGCTGTGGCAATTAATTACAGTGGTTACTGACAGAAAGAAGCTAAACACATTAGTTACATAGGCTTTTTGAGGATACATTCAAATATGTTTTTAAAATCCTTTCTAGATTTACATTACATTTGTATAGTGTAAAAAGCACACAGTAAATTTATGCACAGAACGTAATGTCACCCCGCAGCATTACAATGACATTGTGGCTAATTATTTTAAATTGGCTGCTGCTTAATTGGCTACCACTGTCAATTGGAAAATTACTTTTTAATTCCATAAAATGAGTTTCTTATCCTAAAGCTTTTAGTGTTAAACGCAAACACCAATGGCAGTGAGCAAGCTGCTGGGCACAAAAGGAAAATGAATGGGAATGGGTCTTCGGAAAGAAGAGGTTAAATGGTGCATACTGAGCCTCAGGTGATTTATGTGAAAAATTATGAAATACTCATAGAGGTCAATGAAAAATGCTTTCTGCTCTAGGCAACCATTGTTCTGTTAATTACTAAGCATTTCCACATAATCATATAGAGGATCAGGGGCAGATGTCAGAAATAGTGTAAGGACCTCTGATTAATTGACCACCAAAGCACCTTTTTGGCTTCAAATATAACAGAGATGTGGAAAGAATTAACAATGCACCTCTCTCCTAGCTACCAGTACCTCCTGCTTCTGTCAACTGTATAGACATGCAGAACTGACATATCAGGGAAATTCAAAGGGCAGTGCCTGTCTACCCCTCTCCAAAATCAAGACCTCTTGCAAGGAGGTGCTGACCTTCAGGTAAATAATTTATTTAAAAAAAGGGAGGGAATGGGAGACTGAAGGCCCCTGTGCTGCCAAACTGCCTGCATATGCTATATGCTTGCCTTTACAGAGGATAAAGGGATACATTACAAAATGGCATATCCTTATACATACAGAATAGTGCATCATTATATGAAGAATGGCAAAGGGGTTTAAATGTTTCCTCCAGCTGAAATACAATAGCAGAGAAATGTGCAACATTACCCTCAACTCTTAATAATAATCAAGGTAAAAACTGAGATACAATGTAAGCATCATTCCCTCTGATGGTGTGAAAGAGAAGTAAAGTTTGCCCATTACAGAGAGGCAACTGTAGTAGACAGGCAATGGTGTTTTAAAGGCTGTAGAAAAGGTCTGGAATGTGTGTAAGGAGGAAGAAAAGGGGTACAGAGAAACAAGAGGAGAGACGGGTAGCAATAGAAATATGAAATGGCCATTGGAACAGAATGAGAGTATAGAGACTGAAAAGCAAGTTTCAGCAGAGAAGTACAATGCATATTCTTCCTCTGGAGAAGAAGAAGGAAAGACTAAAGAAAAGGGGCATGGTCCTTGCAGGATGACAAGGACCATGCCAATCATTTTTGTCTCTTGTGCATACTTTCTTAACTACTCTCTCCGGGACCAAGATTAAGTATGGGAGTCAGATTTGAGACTCAAGAATTGGCTTATCATTCAGTTTTCATACTGTATACATAGGTGCCTCCTTATGTCTCCATATCTCTGACCTTATAGTTTCTATGTCAAAAATGGTGAAGACATTACATGGAGCGGCCAGACAGCATATATGAACCTATTCATGGACATGCTGAACTGCCATTCTGTAGTTCTGCAATCTATTGGGGATGACACATGACCAAGCACCAAACGGTGCTTCTATCACTTATGCATGTGTTATGTTAATCCTCACTTGTAAGATGTATTAGTGAGCAGATTTCTATCCAACATTGAATGAGCTGAGCTTTGTGCCAGGAACCCATAGGTTGTAAATAGAGCTTCAGACCATTTCAAGCTTGCTGCATTTAACCCTTATTGCATTGATTTAATAATTATAACAACATTTGCCCTTTGCTTGCAAAACTGCCACCCAACTCATTTACAACCACCTTCCTTACTGGGAAATTTCATAATTTGACTGGCCATACCCTGACAGGCAATAACCTGCATTGTCATAGGGATGTAAAACTATTTTAAAGAATGTATGTGCTTCAACTACATAAATCATTTTCACCATAATTTCTGCATAATTACAGCCTCACAGTGAACTGCGTCTTCCACAATTGTTGTGTCAAAATTAACACAATTGTGCACCTGTGTTGCACATTAAAATGATGTTTCCATATGATACTTTTGCCACAAGTCTGCTGTGCCTATTGACAAAACCCACTGTGGAAACCCTGAAATTTTACCACATTTAGGGTGGTGGTAGGTCCAGGGTTCAACAGTGTCAACAGACACAACTGCACCCAATTCAGCACGAGGCAATACAGAAGTGTGTTTGGACTTGAATGGCATGAAATAGTACTATAGGATGATAGCTTAGCACCTTGATGAGAATAAGATGTAAACTTGAGATGGAACAGACCTTATTTGGCATACCTTTTCCCAATGAAGCAAATGGTGTCCGGTAGTGGCATTAACTACACTCTTACTATGTTCTATCAATACAGAGTAACAGAAGGAATCAGTAACTATAAGCCTGTTACAAGTGCTAGAGGACTAAGAAGTTTAAATGCATATTCCTTACTGCACATTCCAAAAGGAATTGCATCTGGGGTCTGACTGCATTCTGAATTTATTGCCAGATTGGGAGTCCATAATCCAGGTTTTCATTTGGCCTGCACCCACTGGTGCTCTGTAACTTAAGCATTGAGAATGGGTAGTGGTCAGGAGGGGTTGCGCCTACGTATCTGCAGCCCTGCCGCTCCACTGATCAAGTGATTCTAAGGCTGAAAAATACTACTCGGGTAAAATAAACAACTATTCTGCCATTATCATTTTGTGAAATATCTGAAGTGAGACCACCCACTGTAAACAGAAGAGACATGGAAGGCGGATCCCAACATAAGGGGGAAAATCCTTCCCCCAAATTGTAAAATTAAATGTGAAAAAAAGAATATACAGGTGTTCCACCATTCTTTTCTGTCACCTCCAGCTAATTAGAAAAATATATACCATCACCACCATAGCTCAAAAGGACTATTTATTTATTTATTTGCATTTTAATCACACAAGTAAATATAAATGATAAGAACATATATTTTTCAAGAATATGGATGAAATGTATTATACAATTACCACAGAAACTTCCACTCATAAATTCATGAACAAAAACATGAGGCTCCCTGTGCAGAATAACCTATACCAATAAGGTTTAATCAAAATAAATAAGAAAACATGCCCTGCGTATAAAGAGGTTATATTTAACCATCAGGGGGTTCCTCTGCTTTGTTATATACTGTATGGATGTAAGTGTCTTGTGTTCCAGATATTGTTAATAATCCTCAGGATCCTCAGCTAGGAAGCTAGTAGTGACTGGCTGTAGATTATTAAAACCGTAGCTCGCTAATGTTGAAGGAGAGTTCCCATAAATCAGCAGTTCTCCTGAGCTGACATATTATGCATGAAAGACCCCTTATTTGTTTCAAATATATTAGACTAGAAAACATGTAAACTGGTGAAAGAACACAATGTGCTATTTAACTTTCCACTGCGGGAATAAAATGCCCCATTACACTCTGCCATTAATACTGCCGAGGTCTCCCAGTCTTCATCTTTATCCTTTAATGCTCAAGTCAATGTGAGCTAAAAGAGCAAAATGAGCTTTTTAATGTTTTCAGCAAAGAACTGACTTATTCATGTAGAGAAGGTCACTGTGATACCCAGTATATAGTGCATAGTGCATGAGCTAGAAAGTGATCATATGATAATGGTGTCCAGCAGTCGACAAGCTTGACATGAGATGTTATCTAGTCCGATTCGGGAGTATTGGGTGTCTGCTGTCAAAGATGTCAAACTAACCCCTTCTGGCTGTTGCACAGACTTCACACAGGTAGAACAAGATGTAGATGCACCTCTATCTTAACATTAATATAGTTACTTTTCTATCCCAGAGCTTTTTATGTGCCACCTTTGCTTTGTAACATTTAGTTAGGTGCCCTTTTACTAAATGCATTAGTTAGTGTTTCATCTGAGACTAAATGAGTCAGTCAGCACTCAGTCTGCTGCTTTAATCACCCCCATAATGATGAATTCAAACCTTTCCAACAAAAACATCTGTTCTTAAATCTGTATAAGGGCACAATACAATTACAATTACAGTAAAATAGCCACAGGAGTATCCTAGATATCTAGTAAATAACCAGTTAAATCTCTTCAGATTTGGCATTAACGTTGACCCCATCCATTACTTTAAGCTCCCCCTCCACCACTAGAAGTGGCTTTTTACCAACTGTGTCAATAGCATCATTTTGTGGGTAAATGAGGTGCCACTAGATGGCAGTATATTGAAATGTAAGTAAAGCTATGATGTAATATGGTATTTTTTTACTTGATAAAGTGGAGTGCCACTTATGAATACTGAACTCTTAAATGCTGTTACCTTATTAATGTAGTTATGGAAAGAGGAAAAATATTGCACACAAGGTTTCATTTGCAAACACAAGCAAATGCAAAGCGCTAATATGACACTAAGGGGGAGATTTATCAATCCACAAACGGTCCGATCGTTTGTTCGATTGGACCGTTCATGTAATCTACGACTTTTTCGTTCCTTGCGTATTTTCGCCAATTTTCGTACTGTGCGTAAAAAAAGCGACAAAATCGTATTGTCGCAACGAGTACGAAAGTTTCGGATTCATTCAAGCTTCAGTATTGTGACTTTCCTTGGGCCATGTTGGAGCTGCAGAGTGCCATTGATTCCTATGGGAGGCTTCCAAAATCATGCACATAAGGATCAAAGTCGGAAAGGTTTTCCTGCATTTTACGATCGTTCGGATACGAAAATTTCGTGACTTTCGGATCGCCAATACAATATTATCGTGACTAATATGATTTTTTCGTAAGCATATTCGTGATATTTGCGATCTTCAGAAATTATCATATCCAATCTGAATTTTTCCCATTCGGGATTCGAGTTTGTGTCTTAATTAATCTGCCCCTAAGTTAGCTTTGAGGCTATTCACATTACTGTGATACTATTGGCAGCACTAATGTCTATACATGCTCCTGAGCAACTTGTGCCAAACACCAATGTGTCATTGAGAATGGTATGGAATATTTGCCCACTAAAGTTTTGCACATAACTACAACTTTGAGCTTCCAGTAACTGCAAGTAAATGTAACGTGATGCTACAAATTGTGATGTTATTCAGGCAGTTTTAACATAATTAAATGATAAACAATGTTTCAGTGGGTTCCCTCCCTTCATCATTGCACCAAACTGAGTAGAGAAATGTCTTCTGATGTTTCTTTTCTCTAGCTCTATGCGTTTCTATTGCTCAGCTGACAATCAACTGGCAAAGAAACAAACAAAAGAAAATAAGTGAATTAAAGAATGACTGGAATGACTGCAAATTTTCTGACAATATCATTGTCTTTATTGGTGGTTTTTGGTCTCTAGGACTGGCTTTCCTGTAAGGGCCCAAAACAGGAGCGTAGAAAAAAACACCACTACAATTAAAGTAAAATTTAAGGCAATATTCCTGTCAAGTATACGCATTACACACACCATATGTGTATTTAAGCTAAAATTAAAAAATAATTCTCAAACAACTTTCTGCAGAACAAAAAAGGTTTGGGAATTAATAATATACAATGATATCTAATATGAGTCTGCCACCTACTGGGTGCTGAGTAAAGAGCATCTTAATGTTTCAATATACAGAGCTTGCATGCTTTTTTTTGCCCACGGGGAACTTGTGTATAGGGATAGTATCCATTATCAAGTAAGGTCAGAATTACGGGTTGGCCATTTCCCATAGACTTCATTTTAATTAAATAATTCAGATTTGTAAAACCTATTTAATTTTTTTCTATTATAATAGACCAGTACACTGTACTTGATCCTAACTAAGGTATACTTTATCCTTATTGAAGGCAAAACAATCCTATTGGGTTTATTTATTGTTTAAATATGTTTTAGTAGACAATGTATGGTGATCCAAATTATGGCAAGAACCCTTATTTGGTAACCCCCAAGTCCCAAGGGTTCTGGATAACAGGTCCTATACCTCTACTATGTATAGTAACAGGATACTTATCCAGAAACCCTTTTTTGGAATCATTTCCTTTTTCTCTGTAATAATAAAATAGTAAGGAATCTTAACTCCACTGTATAACTCAGTACTGTTAGTAAAACTATTGGTTGTAAAACAACATTTATTAAAATGCTTAAATTATTTTCAGCAGACATATGTTATGGTGATCCAAATTATGCAGTGATCCCTTATCTGAAAAACTTGAGGTCCTAAGTATTCTGCATGATAGATCCCATACTGTACCTGTATATGTTTAAATCTGAATAACTTGTTAATAATGAAATTTAAAGGTAAGGTAAGGTAAGGCCTTACAGTGCAATTTTGGGCTCCAGTCCTTAAAAAGGACGTGCAACTAAACTGGTTAAGGGGATGGAAGATTTAAGCTATGAGGTTAGACTGTCGAGGTTGGGGTTGTTTTCTCTGGAAAAAAGGCGCTTGCGAGGGGACATGATTACTCTGTACAAGTACATTAGAGGGGATTATAGGCAGATGGGGGATGTTCTTTTTTCCCTTAAAAAGGATCAGCGCACCAGAGGCCACCCCTTTAGATTAGAGGAACGGAGCTTCCATTCGAAGCAGCGTAGGTGGTTTTTCACGGTGAGGGCAGTGAGGTCTGCTTATGCCTTTAAGAGGGGCCTGTATGAGTTCTCGAACAAGCATAGTATCCAAGGTCTTTGTGAAACGAAACTAGTATTGATGTTTGTATATATAGTTTATGTATGTGAGTGTATAGATAGGTCAGTACAGGTTTGTGAGTGCTGGGTTTACTTTGAAGGGCTGAACTCGATGGACTCGAGAGACTGAAAATGGTCTTTTTTTAACCCTATGTAACCAAGTGCTTATTGCACATGGGACCCAGGACCTTTAAAATATTGTGAGAATGTGGTAGGGTTATGGGAGGCTGGGAAGAGAGCTCTGGTCTCTGCTGCTGTGTAGAAACAAAAAAAGGAGGTTCTTGCAAACAAAAGGGTTTTATTAAACCACACAATAGGATTAATACTCACAGGGGGTCATTTATAAAATTTGTGCACCGCAGAATTATTTGCACAGTGAACATATTTGCCCTGCCTGTGTTTATATTTATAAAACTGGACAAGACTGGCGCATTTAATGTGCAAACATAATTGCGAAATTTTTATTAGCAGTGCGAAAGTCCTTTAAGCTTTTTAATTATGGCAAATTTGCTAATTGCAAATATTTATGCGCACACTCTCTGTCCAAGTTACGCAACAAGTTTAGTGGCAGAAAATCTATTTGCTAAACTGAAAGTGCAAATTGCAAATGAGGGCATGCTCATACAAATTGCAATCTCATTTGCGAATTTTAGTGCACAATTTGCATTTCACTGCGATTTGCAAAAAAAGGAAAGACATGCACAGCAGTTCAGGATTTAAGTGTTTAGTGGAAAACATGCACAAACAACCATTTGTGAAAAAAATATGCGCTGCGTGAACTAGAAATAACCCCCACACATTCAATTGAGGTAGTATTTGTACGATCAGATACAGTCATAGGTAGAGAACGGTTCTGTGATACCACTGCGGAGACGCTTGTTAGGTAACTGTTGTCCTGGATGCTAATGTCCTTGAGGGAGTGAGAATGAACTCTAGGAAAATCCCATTAGGTTACCAGATAATGGTTTAGATCCCTACAGCAAAATGGTTTAGGGAGTGATATATTAAGTTTAATTCCCTTTTCAGTCCCTTCACTTTAGGCCAGTATTACCTAAGGAGAGATACCTCCAACTATAAATCCTCAGGTGGAGCACAAGGTTGCCATTTCTAGCTTTACCTAACTAACTTATGTTCCTAAAATGTAATCTTTACAAGCTAGTCCTGTAATCTAACTAAACCATGTTCACGTGGACCCTGTTCCCTGACTTTCTCTAAAAGAGTTGACCCTCTAGGGCAGAACACTTTGCTGGGCTTTGTTGACTTCAGGCTCCCCAGACACATCACCTGGGTCAGCAGATGAAAGGCCAAAGTCCCACCCCTTTCCAACGATTATATTGTAGTGTGACAGGAAGTGGTCACTAACCTGTAAGGAGGTGAAAAGTGATTTATTTTAATGTATGTAGTTAAGCTATAATTGGGCTGTCCACTAGATGGCCCCAACTACTGAAGTTGGTCTGTAGGGGGAAAGTCCCCTTCAGGCGCCTATAAAAGGAAGTACATCAGCCAGCCACTTGCTCTTTTGGCTTGATAACATCTACAGAGAGGCAGACATACTGAGCCAGATTAAGAGGGAAGCTGTGCCATGTTAGGATTAGTTAGAGATGAAGGATACTGCTATTAGCTCACAGTAGGGGTGGGAGATTGAGAGGGTAAGACTGTAAAAGTTCAGGTGTAGGTTAGAAGAGAACCTACGGGTGTTGCAGTGAAACAACTTGAGTGAAGCTTAGCACTAAAAGGTGTACAGGGATCCTAGAGGCTCCAGGTGAGGAATGCTGTGTGAAGTGAGAGAAGTAAAAAAGGTATAATGTGGTGAGCGTGCTTAAGAGAGAGAATCTTCAACACTGAGTTTGTGCGGCTGTTACATTGCTGGTCAAGTGGCTCCGGTCTGTACCTGTACTGCCTGTAGGAAGCCTGCAATAAAGGCTGCTGTGGTTCAGCTTATTTATTGTGTCATGCCTAATTCTCATAGCACAGGCCTGTATTGGTCCCAGGCCGGGAGCATTCCAGTCACGGGTACCAACATTACAAACCAATAGGCCAATAACATAGATTTTATAGATATATAAATAAGGTAAATTAGATACACAGTCGTCTGCCTTGAATGCCTGAAATGGCCTCATTCATGGGACCAGGGGCGGGCCAAGCCGGTCGGCCAACTCTGCCCACCTCCCCGCCCCCCCCCCCTGAACGGCGCATGCGCGCCAAAGCACAGGTAGCGGTGTGGGGGGGGGGGGGCGGTGCGATCCGATCGGTCATTGCCTCCGCCGCTAATGACAAGCAATGACAAAGTAGCACTAGGGGTAGGCAGGAGAGGCTCCTGCCTGGCGCCCCTGAATCGTTGCGCCCTAGGCAGCTGCCTCTTCTGCCTACCCCTAGTTCCGGCCCTGCATGGGACAGTGGCACAGAAAATGACTGGGTTACATGAAGACAGTATGTACTGGGTCCTGACACTGGTTATAATGTGATGTGCTGTGTATTATGCAAGAGACTCCATGGGGATGATAGCCTCCAAGGGGATGTCACATGTGAAAATAACGCATACTCAAGATATAATATATCTAGATATATAAAAGGAACTGGCTTCTGTCAAAGGAAAGGGTACATGGCATATGAAACACACTGGACCGCAACATTAATTCCTTGTAAGTAACAGGATTTCCAGCAGAGGGAAGTAGCTGACCTTCAGAAAAGAATGAACGAAAGTGGTATACTGTAAAACATTATATAAAAATATATTGTAGCACTGTAACAAAAAAATTAGGCCATTTGAGGCAAAGGAACTTGGTGAAGTATTTGCCACTAACCTAAAGTAGGCCAGGTAGCTTTGTAGACATTAGGGGCAGGAACCTTCTGAATGTGGGATTTTCATTTGCTGCAGGGTAGGCTGTTATACAAAATTTTAGTAGTGTAAGATATGGGACAGTATTCACTGTAATTCCCACCTGGCACTTAGCTTAGGATAATGACATGACAAGTGGAGGAGGGGTTTTATGGCACGATGGAACATATTTGCACAGGGTGCCAAAAGTCACAGAATTGGTTTTCGTACTTTGAATTAAATGGAGGTGGTAATTAAAACTCTAAAGGAAATTTAGTTGAATAGAAGCATTTGATGATCAAGAATGGGTGGGAGAACATTAAAAGAGCAGAAACATATACTCCTTTGAACCTGGACACATAGATAATTTGATTATAATTAAATTACACATTGTCCTTTTTGCAGTATTAGTATCACTACAGTACAGTTTGCCCTTTATCCTACAAATACTTTATAAGAAGAACTTGAGAAGAAATCATTACCTGAATGGGACAATGGAATGTAAACACACTGAGGAATGTAAAGCATAATTTGGGTGTGAAAGCATTCCAAGCTACAGAGCATGTACATCACCCTTAGATTGTGTATGGAATAGAAAATGCTTTGAATGCCCTCTTTAATCTTGATCATCCATTTAAATGGCTCTCTGGGTCCATACCTATTTATCATACAAGGCTTCCAAAGTTCCAGGACAAGGCACACATTAAAGGAATATTTATGTACTCATGAACCCAAGAGCAAAATTCAAAAAGGTAACAACTGAGCTGACTACTTCAGCTTTACTAAGGTATTACAAACATTTATTTTGCAGTGTCTCAAGAAGGCATTATAGATTAAACTAAATTCTGCAGATAACTGATACTAGCCAAATCCGTTGAGGCTAATACCAAGAATAACCTTGTCTCCTTGTTTCATGGAAAGAGTCGCACAAGAAAGAACAGTGTAATAATATGTTTAGCTTTGGAGTTTGGACTGCTAGATTAGCCAAATGGGGGTATAAACCTGAAATTAATATTTTGTCTAATTAAGAAAATATTATTCTAAACAGCTTTCAAACATTCATTACACATTTCATTTTTTACAGTTTATATGTAAATGTGATTATAAACAGTATCTATCTGTCCCTTGCTATTGTCACATTGCTACTTCTGACTATTGTATTAATATAACAGAACACAGTTGACTGTGAATAGTAAGGGACTGACAGATCCAGCTTGCAACAGCATTTACATTTACAAATAACTTGTAAATCATTGAACATTAGTAATTAATGGAAATGGGAAAGTTCCTTGCATATTTCTCTGTACTAATTTCAACTGTGCTCTTACCTGCTCAAAAAAGGATCTGCCTGTGCCTTCGCTGAATGCATAAAGCAGTGCATTTACATAACATTCATATTCATCAGCATTTATTTTTTTTAAAAAAGCATGCCATTTTAGTCTAAATAGGTTGTGGAATATTTTTAACTATGCTATGAACACACATTTTTCAAAAGTTTGGTTAAATGCAATGGGCTGGGTGGTGGTTTATGTAAGCAACAGGTAAAACATGTCTGCTATGGGGAACAGATAGCAAACAATTACAAAATACCAGGACATCTGTGTAAGTTAACATATGTTTACATTTACAGGAAAGGAATAAAAGATATTTCAATCTAAATTAGTCATTTTAATTTTGTGTTTTTATTCATTTTGGAGTATTTGCTGCAGTTTGGGCAATTTCTTTAGCGTGCCTCAAAATACAATCCCAAAAAATAAATCAATCCCAAAGTGTAACACGTGTGCCCTTTGGTACTTCTGCTTGACAGAAATCAGTGACTATTTATCAAAAAGCTGTAACTATATTTGCCTGTGAGAAGAGAATCATGTGTTTCCTATTAAAGTATTAATAGATTTCCCAGGAGATTCCCAATCATACGATTTCTACACTGAACTTGTTTTCATAACCTACATAGCCTTATGGGAAGACTTCTTGCTCATAACATAAAGGAAAGGCTTGCAGTATGGGCAGTCCATTGGCTCTTACACATAGGCGTTTCCAGTTGGGTTGCTTGTGCATTCCGACGCACGGGAACACAGGAGTTACTGATCCCTTTCTTCTCTATGGGACTGTACCCACAGAAGTGCAACGTTAAATACTGGTATTTTATCTGTGTTCAATGTTTTGGCATGCTCCCATGAACCACAAAACAAAATTCACACATCCTATATTTTATTTCATTGGGTATATTTATCAAAGAGTGACAACAGAGTTCACACATAGATGAATACTCCCCTAAAACTGGTCATACACAAGCATATGTAAGAAGCTGATTTGACTACTTCAGACAAAGACTACAGCTTATCTGCCCATGTATGGACCCTCCTTAAAGGAACAGTAACACCAAAAAATGAAAGTGTATAAAAGTAACTAAAATATATAATGTGCTGCTGCCCTGCACTGGTAAAAGTTGTGTGTTTACTTCAGAAAGTCTACTATAATTTATATAAATAAGCTGCTGTGTAGCCATGGAGGCAGCCATTCAAAGGAGAAAAGGCACAGGCACATAGCAGATAACAGATAAAACACTATTGTATTCTACAGAACTTATCTGTTATCTGCTATGTAACCTGTGCCTTTTCTCCTTTTTTCCAGCTTGAATGGCTGCCCCCATGGCTACACAGCAGCTTATTATATAAATTATAGTAGTGTTACTGTAGCAAACACACCAGTTTTACCAGTGCAGGGCAACAGTGCATTATATTTTTATTACTTTAAAGCTCTTTCTTTTTTTGGTGTTACTGTTCCTTTAACTGCCCCAGACAGATATGTGCATATGTGAATAGAATAAAAGAGGTGTAACTACCATCCCCTTGAGCTTCATTCCAGATTTTGCCACAATTGTCCGGTGTCAGGCTGAAGGGACTGAAAAAACACCTTTTTTCTGGTGACTAAGGGCCATTCTCTGAAGATGCTAATATAGAAAAATATGGCCCTATGTGGCTTGAAGCATCAAGCATCAAGCTCCAAATGCTTCCTTTCCCTCTTTTTTCCTTTCTCCCTCTCTGCTCCCAGAGGGACAAGTTCAGTTGCTTCTTATTATTGTCTAGAAGGCACATCACATCCCAAAAGAGCTTCAACCATTTAGGAACAACCCTTCCATGGTTGCTGCTGTAGATCTAAAATTAATCTGCTTGGGGATATTGTGGATACAACATCAGAATGTCAAGAAGGTTGCATCATCCTCCCTTTTATATAACTAGCCACACTATACTTCACTTTTAGATGAGATTTTAAAAGATGCTCTGCCTTCAAATATTACTGTAGTATTTCTCACTGCAGAAATAGAGCACATAACCGAAAGTATCCAGACATCTGCCTGTCCTCATTCACAATCCAAGGGTAGTAACATGAAGTTGGTTTCTGCTCTTCTGAGCAGGGTTTCCACTAGATTCCACATAGGTGGGATTTGCTCAGTTCAGTTCAGCCCCAAATGCATTGTTAAGCAATGTTAGTGAATCAGGCCGGGCTTGCAGTTGATGTTCCAATTTACCCCCACAGGTGTTCAGTTGGGTTGAGGTCATGGCTATATGCAAGCCAGTAACGTTATTCCACTTCTGTGTCAAAAAAAACAACAGACTTCACTATGTGCTTGAGGTAAATATCATGTTTAAAGGAGATCTAGTGTAGGGCAGAGATGCTGTACATTAGGTTTTGGTTGCAATGGCAGCCCTTTAGCAGCGAAGATCTGTGCAGAATATAAATGTCACAATATATAGCTGATTAGTAGATTATATTATTATTAATGAGCTGGAGAGAGTGCAGAGACTGCAACTAAACTGGTAAAGGGGATGGAAGATTTAGGCTATGAGGTTAGACTGTCAAGGTTGGGTTTATTTTCTTTGGATAAAAGGCGCTTGTGATGGACATGATTACTCTGTACAAGTACATTAGAGGGGATTATAGACAGATAAGGGATGTTATTGTGTCCCATAAAAAGGATCAGTGCACCAGAGGTCACCCCTTTAGATTAGAGGAGCGGAACTTTAATTTGAAGCAGCGTAGGTGGTTTTTCACGGTGAGGGCAGTGAGGTTGGGGAATGCCCTTCCTAGTGATGTTGTGATTGCAGATTCTGTTAATGCCTTGAAAAGGGGCTTGGATGTTTACTTGGAAGGGTTGAACCTGATGGTCTTTTTTCATCCCTATGTAGCTATGTAATTCAGATTATTAGAACATGGCAGCTCTGAAACCATTGCAAACCACCTTTAGGTTGGTGCAGTAAGTTCAGTTTATAATATATGGCCTGGATCGTTACTTCTACAGTGATGCTAAACCTTTAGGTTGATGCAATATGTTCAGTATATAAAACATGCTATTTTTAGCCATATTCATTTTTAGGGTTTAGTTTCCTTTTTTTTTAGATATATTCATTTTTAGGGTATGTTTTCCTGATTTTACATTTTGCGCCTTTCCTTCTATTGTAAATGAGCGCTATTATCTCTGTGTAGTGAGCATGCGAATGATCAGATCTGCACTTGTGATAAATTATCTACTTCAGTTTGAACATGATGGAAATGTGTTTTTCTGTTGGTTTTGCAGAAATTGCCTTGATAAATCATGTCTTGTTTTATTTATTTATTTATTTTTTGCTGTTATCGTTTTTAACTGCCTCCAGAGTAAAACTGCCGTGAGTCATCTGACAGACTCTATATCCCCTTCCATTTTCTCCTGCTGAGTTTTAGTTTGGCTGTAGTGTTTTTGCTGTGTTAATAAACTGACCTGTCTCAGGAGAAGTGAAATATAAGCATTGTGCAATGCATCAAGCGAGGCCTCTAGTGCCCTGTGAATAATAAGATCAGCACACTGAAACATGATTTTCTACGGCTATGCACTTACACAGTATTAACTCTTTATGCACCAAAAAGACACACACCATTTTGAAATCGCCCATCATAGACCTCTCTGCTGCCCAGGACATGAGATTAACAGACTATCTCAATATTATAATAACTTTAGAAACTATTGGTCCACTTATACAGTTTGACAATTTTTTGTAAATTCTTGTGAGAAAATCCCCACAATATACTTCTTGAGGCACTTGTGTTCATAAACTCTACCCTTTAATTTCCCTGCAGTATTCTGTATGCAAGGCTAACTTCAGCTGGCACAGGAAGGTATGCTATCTGGGCATTGTTTCAGTTGGTGTAGACACAAGTATTCCTGCTGATGGTCCAGATCTGTTGACCTCAAAATGTGTGAGGCATGCTGCTTAATAGTTGGGGGTTTGTGTGAATTGTGTTTTGTGTTATTAGGAGGTGACTGGGATAGGGTAACATCCTGCCTGGATTTAAATAATAAGTAAATCTTTAAAACAAGTTGATGTAAAATTGGTGAGAGGGCTATTCTAACACTTTAATTCCAAGATATGAAGGGTTAAAAGTACTGTTGATATGAATGCATTTTGTTTGGCCAGCACCACCTGCTGATCACTTCATGGAGTAGTCAAGGATATTGCTGAGAAAGTTGTAAAGTTGTCAGGAGAAAGAGGTAAAACAATTGTTCTTCTGGTTAGGAAAGGCAAGAAAATAGTTATCTAAGATTTTTAAAGGATATGTCAACCCCCCAACCAAAAATTTTAGCAGTAAAAAGCCTCACAGCATTCTTTAAATACCTGCCACTCTGGTCCCTCAAAAGCAAACAGTGAAGCTGCAGCGATCCCTTGATGTTTCTCTCACTGCAGAGTTCAGTAACTCCCTCTCCCCCCTCCCTTCAGAATCTCCTTGTCTGCCTGGCGTGGCGCACATGCGCACTTCCAATCCATTGTAATGAGTGTGCATGTTCTGCAGAGCAACCGATATCTGTTGTTTTTTAATAAAACTTGTTAAAAAAAAAAATCCAGGCAGGTCAGGCAGGAGGGGCTATGCGCGCATTTGGAATATATACTGAGCGCTCGATGACATCACCCGGCAAAATGGCCGCCAGGTGACACGCGAAACGACAAAAAAAAGAATGCGGTGCAGGCTATAGGAAAAGGTTGAGGGAACGAAAGTTATGCGGTTGAGGTGAGGGTAAGGTGCCCTTGGCATTAGACCTGACATTAAAGGTAGCGTTGACATCTCCTTTAATGTCTTTCCTAACCAGAAGAACATTAAGTCAGCCCTGGTTGTCCCTTGTGTTGAGTCCTTGGTTTTGACCCTGGCCTGATTCCTTCACAATCCTAAGTCTGTTTTCTGGTACTGACCCAGCCCGTCTGACTATGTCAGCTCTGTGCTTACCAGCTCCTTCTCTGCAGTTTGGCTCCCTTGCCTGCCCCTGCAGGAGTCACTAGAATTCTTCATTATAGTTTTCTTTCTTTATAGTGGTATAACTGCTAAATTCACAACAGTTTTAAACTGACACAGCCCAAGGCTGTTTGTGGGATGCATAGGAGTCCAACAACAGAGGCTCACAGGTTGCCAAACTTTAGTTTATACTGACCAGACTTGGGTCTATTATATGTTTAGGTGTCTGTGCTGTAAAACAGAAGAGTAAAGAACTTAGCAGAACTTACATTCTATATATTTACACAGAATCATGGCTTCTGCTCAGTTCTGTACTCTGTATAAAGTCTTCCAGCTCACTCAAAGCAAAACTTGCTTTTAGCCCAGTCAGGATATAATATTCTCTGCAATATATACCAATTAAAAGAGGTTAAAAGGTTGATTTTATAACATTTGCACGCAAACAACTGAAAACAGAATTAATGAACACAGGTCATTTTAGCCATTCTTATGAAAGGATTTTCAAGAGATGGGCTCTGATTCTTTTCTTTCCTCCTTTGGGGGCCTCACAGACTGTGACATCAGCTGCCAGCACAGTCTAAGCTCTTATACATCAGTGGGGCCCTGTATAGGCTAATCTGTCCTGGTCTTTCCTACACAGTCAGCACTGCCTCCCCCTACGGAATTATTAACAAGCCCCAAATGCATAAGCTGTAGTGGAGTCAGGGCACAGAAGGTGTTATTGTAAGAACATTCTTTCTTTAGGCATAAAGATTGCTGCTTTTAATACATAAAGACACAGCAGGCAGCAATTCACCTTCCTGTGGGTTTATGGGATTCATGAAGTATGAGATTTATGAAGTGTATTTCATGATAGGCATTTTTTTCACATTCCTTTTTTTGCAAAGAACACCACTTCAAATCTAATCTGCCCATTGCAAAGGTTTGATCTTGACACAGAAAACCAAAGCCAGAAAAAAATCGACAGCATCAGCATTACAGTACTTTTATGCTGACACGTAGAATTTAAATATTAAAGTTCTTAATGGGTTGTATCTTAACAAACATATAAATTGTTCAAAATATATATGTAGTACAATTCCTTCAGCTAAATACAGCATTTCCATTTCTCATTGTTACTTCAAAAGCTATTGTAGACAAAACTTTCTACTGGTCATTTACAAAACCCACCAGGCAAAAGTGCATGGTATAAGGGTCTCAGTAAGACACTGACTGAGAAGAAGACTCAATGCACAATATACTTATGAAGAATCTCTGTCTGCCAAATTTTAGGTGGGGGATAAAATGATTTATCTGTAAGGCTCAGTTACTTCTATTTATGCCAATGGAAATCACATCTAGTAAGAAACCCACCATCTGTGTGTTGAACCAATGACGTCATCCTTCTGGGCATCTGCTGCCTTATGTTAATTTGTTTCTCTTTCAATTTTGATTAAATAATTAATTAAAGATTTTTAATGTAATGCTGTTTTTCTCTCTACAATTAAAGTGGTACAAATTGTCCTAACTATTGCAGAAGGCTTAGAATATGTTCAATGGCATGGGATAGACTGCATTGTAGTTGCTATGGCATGCAGATTAACGCTTTATTTTTTTACAAGACCATCTGGAAACTGAATTTGCCTTCACTGTACATTTCATATTCTCTGTTACATATGCATGTCTGGGATTAATTACAATCAGATGAGATTATAATGACTTCCCAGATTGTTAGATCAGTAGTTCCAAATCTGTTGGACTAACCCCCTAGTAGGGCTCAACACAGTCCAGCTGAAAGGCCAGTTTGGGTAAGATACTGCATGAATGCATATATATATGTGAGAGCACTAGAAAAATGGACTACAAATGGATCCTTAAGCTATAAATGTTTCCATTTACTTTTATTTTCTCAAGCCTGGAAAGTTTCATCCAGTTATTCTGTGCCAGGCCAGTGGCTTTTATAGTACTGTAGGTACTATCAGGCAAATCCTTAATCGAGAAGGACCTTGGAGTCCTTGTAGATAATAAACTTGGCTGTAGCAAGGCAATGCCAGGCAGCAGCTGCAAGGACAAACAGGGTTTTGACCTGTATTAAAAGGGGCGTAAATATGTGCTGCACAGTCTAAAGAAGGGCAACTAAGCTGGTAAAGGGTGTGGAAAGGCTCAGTTATGAAGAAAGACTGGACAAGCTGGAGAAAAGGCACTGAAGGGAGGATATAGAAACTATGTATAAATATAAAAGGGGATCATATAATAATCTCTCTAATACTTTATATACCAGTATGTCCTTCCAGCAGATACGGGGGTACCCATTCCGATGAGAAGAAGGGAGGTTCCGTGGAAATATTTGAAAAGAGTTTTTCTACAGTGAAAGTTGCAAAGTTGTGGAATTCTCTCCTTGAATCGTCGTACTGGCTGATACATTAGATATCTACAAGATTAGGCAGGAGAAAATACTGTGTCAATTGCCATCTTGAACTCATGAAGGAATTTTTTCCCCCCCGAGGCAAATTGAAGAGGTTTAAGAATGGGGTTTGCCTTCCTCTGGATTAACTAGCAGTTAGACAGTTTATCTATAGACATAAAATGCTTTTAACCTACTCATGTATGAAAGCATTTAATTTAATTTGTAAGAATGTTATCTGTTTAAATAAAGTAGTTTAAAAAGTAACGGTTTATATAATATTCATCAGTGACAGCTTTAAGCTTGTAGAAGCAAGAATACTTTTGTATTCAAGATCGGTCAGTTGACTAAAGGTCAAGTACCATTGGTCACTTACGCATCCCTTTGGACTCCGATTTTAATAAAATCCCACTGAAGCTGCAGAAACCTCTTCAAAGCTATCAGTTACTGATCTCTTATTATAAATCCTCTGACTGATTCAGGAGTATTAACCTTCTGAAGATCAGAGGCAGTACCTGCCTTTATGGAGAGACTCCTGGGGCTAATCATTACTAGGGCCATTAATATACTCATGAACAGTGAGTAACAGTGATTCAAATGCTATAATCACTACCATATATTGAAGTAATTAGAATATGTTCAGTAGCTGTTTGGGTGAATCTTGCAGGGATAGAAAACAGATACCAATGCTCTCAATGTGGCAATATTTCAGGGGCTCTTTATTGATTAAATTCGTTTTTAGTGCTGTTTGTTCAAATTATACGTTATTTCATTTTTAGAAATAGGGTACTGCAGAGACTGGAAAGTGACCACTGACTGATCGTTCTTCATCTGTCAAATAGGAAACAAATCCATTTCCTTCTTCTCAATTTCCCATTACTATTAGTTTGATTATGTTAAATCCATATATAATCTTTACATTTTTTTTTAACAGAGACTACACATTATTGACAAATCCCTGGCCCAGTGAAGCTTACAATCTAAGGTCTGGCACTGAGGAATATGTTATGAATCAAAGAGAGTCATAATAATCTTTCAAGGGAAGATAATATAAAAAAAATAAAAAATAAAAAAAAGTAATCCAAATATGTTCGATACCAACTATATAACTGACTTGTAAGAATGATTTTCATTGGAGTATTCTCTTCCATTTGTAACCAAGCTTGAGATGCCTGCATATACTAAGTATATATATATATATATGTGTGTGTGTGTGTGTGTGTGTGTGTCTTTAAGCAAACTGGTGAACAAGTATGATAAGCCCTTAAAATGTACATCTTTGTACTTTTTGGTTAGTGGTACAGGTATCCGACCCCTTATCCGGAAACCCGTTATCCAGAAAGCTCCGAATTACGGGAAGCCCGTCTCCCATAGACTCCATTTTAATCAAATAATTCAAAATGTTAAAACTGATTTCCTTTTTTTCTGTAATAATAAAACAGTAGCTTGTAATTGATCCCAACTAAGATATAATTAATCCTTATTGGATGCAAAACAATCCTGTTGGGTTTCATTAATGTTTTATTGATTTTTTAGTAGACTTTAGGTATGGAGATCCAAATTACGGAAAGACCCCTTATCCGGAATACCCTTGGTCCCGAGCATTCTGGATAATGGGTCCTATACCTGTATAAGAAATCCAATGAGGCCTTTACCCCCACAGATTAAGACTTTATACCACTTATCTATAGAAGGAATGATTTCTAATCCTTGAAATATGTTTAGAAAAGGCCTTCCTACAAATGATTCTGGAATGGTGTCAGTCTACAAATACAATGTTCCATCTGGCTACATCCTTATCCTCTTGGACCAAACTCAGCTCAGCACATGTTCAGCTCCTTCCTTATATAGGCAGGGCAGCATAGTCTGTAATAGTCTCAGTTTGGTGCCAAGGTCTAAACCGACTACTCATTAGCTGATGAAGCTTAGGAGCCACTACTTGTTAAACACACATTCCATGAAAATTCAAATTAAAGGATGATCATTTCTCTTTGTGGAATTTAAATCTTTTATTTACCAACAAAGTAAAAATTTTCTTGTTTTTCAAGTGTTAAGTATATAGAAAAGGTAACATTTGCTAAGAAAATATGGTCCCTAAGAGTTATTTAAATCAATGACGAATTATCGCAAACATTCATTCAAATGAGTTGACAGAAGGAAAAGTTACTACCTTGGGTTCTTTTCTTCAGTTTTGAACAAAACCAATTCCATAGCTAACACAGACATCTCGAATTTACCTGAAGGTAGTAGCAGCAGATTGTATGGAAACATGCCTTTTATATAATGCTCTACAGATTTTGCATTTGCAAAGAGTTTTTCCTTTAGACAAATTCTTCAGTACGTTGCTCCCAGCCTTTTTGTCAGCAGAATGTTTGGCATTTTTTCAGTTTTTTACACAGCTTTGTTATATACCCCATGTAATTTAGTATATGTGTGTTGTCTGTGAGTGAAACAATTTGCTAATGTTATTTTACTAAACTGGATTTGATTAGATTTAGTTTACAATGTATTTCTTGTATAGTTCACTAATGCACATGATATTTACTTTGAAAAACAAATAATAAAACAGTGTTTAAACGCAGCAGATGTATAAAGAAAAAAAGACTTTTATTGCACAAGGAAAAATCTAAAGCTTTCCAGGAAAAAAAATCATGTTTTATAATCCTATTTAAAACCTCATATTATTGTCAATAGACACAAACATAAATCAAGAGTGTCTGGAGTATGTAATTATACTGGTACAAACCCTTCTCTTTTATGTTATTCAATAAGATTCAAGCAGTAATGCATGGCAAAAAATAAGATTTCCAGTCAAAAAGAATACAAACACAAACACTATCACAGTTCTGACTAGTTTTAAAAGAGAACTAAAGCCTAAAGGAGTAAACTAGAAATGTTGTACATTATGTTTTGTCCTTCTGTACAAACCCAAGACAACCACAACCCTTAGCAGAGAAGATCTGTGCCTCTGAAGACTCCCCCAGTAGCTTCTCATCTTCTTTTCTGCTGACACATGCTCTGTGCTGCTGTAAATTACTGAGCTTAGGGACCAACTCACAATATACTGTATATATAGAATATAAGTGTCACAATATAAGGCTGATTAGTAATTAATGCAGATAATTACTACATGGCATCTCAGAAGCCAGTACAGTTAGCAATAGAATTTAATAATCAGCCCTGTAGCATCAGCTTATATTACAGGCAAACCTCATTAGCTTCTCAGCAGCTACTCAGAGCACAATGAGCATGTGAGTGTCGCTGGCACTTTTTAAGATGGGGAGTTCCTGTGACAAGTTTGAAGTCCTGGATCATTGCTGCTATTAAGATACTGAAACTGTAGGCAGGTGCAATATGTTCAGTATATAAAATTGTCATTTTTAGCCATATTCATTTTTAGGATTTATTTCTCCTTTAAGCTATTGTTAAAAAATTCATACACACATAAACACTTTACTTTTGTTTTTTTAGAAAACAATATCTGTATGTTAAGCTAAAAGCTGGGGTTTTATGCCTCCACCTAATTAATATCACTATATGGATGCCAGCAGGAAGTTTTCCTTAGGAGATTAAAGTCAATAGCCAAAACATTTACACCACTAAGTATATGTCACACACAAGGTTCTTCTGATTCAATAACATGAACTTTGACTGCCACATTTTTCTACCAAAGAGCAGCAGCGGTCAAAATGCCGCAGATGCCAAAAGCTTTTCTACGATTATTCCCACCAGTGGTGTAACTAGATGTCATTGGGCACCTCAGCAAATTTAACTTAGGGCTCCACAATATTGGTAAGTTGATCCATTTTAACAATATATATATATTTTAATTGCTCATTAATCAGGGCCTGACTGGGCCCCCCTACACTTCTGCCCCCCTTTACCCCGCAACCACAGGGTCTGCTTTCTTTACAGTTACACCCCTGATTCCCACTATGGGGATTATCTTGCTGAGCTTCAACTATATCTAATTCTGCTATAACCCTCTTCATAATAGATATTCATAATCCTTCACTTGAGTGCCAGTGCCTACCAATATTTTATTGACTCCTGACTGCTCTATATATTGAGCTGAGGCATTGCCATAAGCGGTTCTAACAAAAGTTCCATAGCAAATTCTTTTTGCTTATTGTGTCTAGGCGCTAATCTCTCTTAATGGCTTCTGTCTGCTTTGCAGAATATGCTGGGACGTTAATGGTTGTTGGGTCAAAAGCAGTGCCAACCATTGTGCTACAGTGACTTATGGTCACCTTGTGGTACTGCTTATTGTGCCAAGGTGATATTGCTTATGAATGCCATGTTCGCGCTATTGTCAAAAATTAAGATCACTATTCTGGCATCATGTACACTTACATTGAGAGGAAGAATTTGATTATTCTACTTCCTAGACTCTTCTGGATATTGGACTTGGTGGATGATCTCCCTATGGTTCCATGGTGTGGTCTCCTGTCAGTGACAAGAACATCTCACAATGTATATTTAGTCACTTAGTAAAAGAGGTGCTTATACTGGCATGGAATGTGGGATGCAGTGGCATGCAGTGATTTTTTTCCCCGCTTTGGACACACCCACCGCTTATTTGGTCACACCCATATATATTCTATAACAAAGAAGGGAAAGTGGTGCTCACTTTATTGCACCTTTAGGCGGGGTGCAATGAGGCTGTGCCCAAAAATTCATCCAAAACTCACCCATTATTAATATGCTAAATACATTAAACCATTTTGTGCATTCAGCTACAAAAATATGTCTTTCCTGGTCAATCCAGTCCTACATTTACTGAAATCTGATTCATTAAGAGTCTGATCCATAATGAGTGCAGAGGACTTCTTGTCTTTGTCTGGATAGACAAATGTTATTTCTAGTTCTATTGCAATCCCTACCAATTCACTTCCTAGCATTTTATCTACTATTTCATCATAAAATACCTACCTCCAAAAAAATAAATGCAGGAGGCCACCCCCCCCCCCCACCCCCCCCACCACAGCTCTTTTCCATTTGCTTCTCCAGGCCTTTATTTCTTCTCCATCCAAGTGAATTGATCTCTAGATCCTGGTATTTGTGACAAGCAAGCTGAGAGACACAGAGCCAGGTTGAAAGTCTCTTGCTCTCTATATTATTTAGGTTACCTAGGAGACCAGTAGAAATTTGTAATTGGCCATTCCCTTGCAACGAGAGCAAAGAGAGCAGCAAAGAATATTTAAAAATAGGCCACCACAAAGTTTATTAATAGCATCTATCTATCTACAGTATCTATCTGAACATATAATTAGGAATATGTCCAATATTACCAATGGTTTTAACCCAACAAACACTGCCTTTGAGTTGGAAATGACTCTCACCTTATTGGCAAGAAAAGAAGCACAATTTTTTTCATGATTGCTGCACCATTACTGGTCGCATGTTCATAGTAAGGGTGAATAATTTTTTTTTAACATTCGGACTCAATCGTACATTAATGAATAGGCCCCTTAGTGTTGCAGTCAGGCCCTCACCTATGTTGGTCTTAATATATCTTACCATAGGAATAAAAATGAATTATAAATACACACACATATATATATATATATATATATATATATATATATATATATATTGTAATAAAGTGGCTGGGTTAGTTTTGGATGGATGATATGTTTCTCCCAGGGTGTTGCATAGTGTGTACCCTGGAACATGGAGTAATTAATCACAAACCCAAGCCTAAAAATGCTTGCCGAGAATACGCCCCGCTACTCTAAATGCGTTCTACCGCATTTACAGTAGCGGGGCATATTCTCGGCCACGTCTGACATCAGCCAGTGTGGGGAGGAGGTGCTCTCTTCCCTACTAAAACAGGTAGCAGGAGCTGTACTGCCTGGGAAAGGTAGTGATGATTTGTGATTGTTCTGATTTTGTTTTTTTTGTTAAGTTGGAGTTGGAAAAGCCACCCAACTGTAGTTAGGCTGCCAACTGTGTTTAGCCAGCGCTCTGGTGCTCCCCCACTCACAAACCGTCATAATTGCATCCTATTTTTTAATGACCATGAAAACTTAATCATTACATGGTATGATTAGCAGCTAGTCACTCGATTGTGCATACAATTATATAAAACTACAACAGTATTTTAAAATTGTGAAAGTCACAGAAAACACAAGACATTATGATACCTAAACTAAAAAGTGGAAATGAACTGTAGTCAAAGAGAACTTTTCAGGTTAAAGGACATGTAAACCCCACACACAAAAATGTAATCAGTGAACAGCCTCTTTGAAATCTTTCAATATCTGCCACTCTGTTTGTCCAGAGGTAAATAGTAAGGCTGCAACATCCCCTTAATCACTTAGATTTCCTTCTCCTCCTGTAACCCACTTGGGCCCCTCCCTCAGGAATTTGCTTTGGCTGTTGGCTTGTGGACATGCTCAGTTGTTCTAAGCTCAGATTACTAAACACGCTCTCCAGTCTAGCAGCCAGTGAAGAGATGGCATTGCTGGTTCCCATAGAAACTCAGCTCTAGCTGGCTGCTTCAATTTTTTTCTCCTGAGCTCAGCTTTACCATTACAGTGCTCAAACAAAGCAGAACTATTATTATAAACAGTTGTGCCTATGTGAGCCTGTATTCTTGATGAAATGTATGCTGAATAAGGGTCTGTGTGTGTATGCTGTTTGCAGATTTAAATGTATCTGATTATGTATCAGAGGAAAAATGGCCACCGGGTGAAAGCTGCTATTTGCTTTAGGAAAATATGATGGTGCTGGCAAGCGGAGGGGATATATGCAGTAGAAATGATGCCCTTTGGGTGGGGGGACGTGCCCAACTGATATACATTGTAGGTAAATGTAGGCTTTTAATGGAATATGTATTCAGAGTTTTTTTTTACTTAGTTGTTTTAAAATGTTTACTTATTTCTACAAGTGTTGTATGTTAAAATAAATGATGACTTTAAATCCTGTCTTACATGGCTCAATTCAGTGTGTTAAATGGCCCCCGACCCCTGTGGCTAAATAACTGGAATTAGTGGTCATGGTTCACTGACCAATATATTAAAGTAACCCCAAACACAATCTGAAAGGGTTTAGTTCTCTACTGCCTCTAGTTATAATTCGCGTTTTTTATAATTCCATTTTAACTAACTGCCCTGTATTACCCCATAGAATATAATCATGCAAAAACACAAGCTAATACAGCATTTATGTTCAGTATAGCAGCATAACAATGGTTAGCATTGCTACCATGCAGAACTGGGTTTTAGTACTCCCAGCCATGGCATTATCTCACAGGAGTTTGTACATTCTCCCCATACATTCAGGTACTGTAAATTCCTCTCACACTCTGAAAACATATGTTTATACAAATAAAGAATAATAATCATCATATTTTTTCATTGGAGGACTTTGACTGGAACTGTCACACTGTTAAAGCTGTTTTTCAACAGACAGGGTTAAATTCATTTCCTTTGTTAATTGCATGTTGTTTTGGCCAAAGAGACAGACTTGTAATTAACATGTAAGTGCTGACGCCCCAGCGATTTCAGCAAAGCAGATGACTCAGTTTGAATTAGGCTCAGGCCTTTACTAATGGGCCAAACTAGACAGAGATGCACAGATCTACAGAAATGAGGCAAAGGAATGCCCTGTTGCTTCATGTGCTGGAATTATGCTGATAGGTTGTGTAATGAAACATAACAGTTTGGGAGGACATGGGCAGTGCAAACAGGCTCAAGTGGTTAGGATTTATTTGCAGTCATGTCAACTGCTTAATTGTGCCATGGATGAAAGTGACTACATATGATTTTCTGTTTATTAGGAAGTCCCACTCAAACAGGACAAAGTATGAACAGAAAGGGCTCAGAGAGTTTGTGTAATGTTTTTTTAATTTATATTTGCTGTCCAGATATGTACACTGTGCAACTTTCTCTTAACTGGGAACATTTCTAGACCTCAATAAATCATAGCAGTGCTTACAGAATGTAATTTCTTACAGCAGGATTTGGGAAGGAAATTTCATGTTCAAGTAAATGGAAAAATGAGACGAAAATTGCTACTAAAGAAAAAATGAATTCCCCAGAACGTTTTTTTACCCGCAATCATTGGTGCATTGTGAAAATAAATCAGGATATGGCTCATGGGTAAAAAAAAAAGGTTGGCCTGCAGCATAGTAAAATACAGTCAAGTAAGGGGATACAGTTCTAGGGAGATGAACATTACTAGTTAAATTTTATTTTTTTTATTGTCATAAGAATGGCATTGTCATAAGGTTTGCATTCAGGGCATGTCAGGAACACGACAATACTGTATTAAATCCTTGCTATTGGCACATGGCAAACACAGGGCTCTCCTTTACCTTGTGCCCATAGGTGCTGCCTAGCTTGCAAGCAAAGGGATGTCACAAGGGACACCTACTTACTTTTCACCTAACTCCCACCCATTGTGGATGTGACTTTAGTAATTGGCTGGGGTGCACGAGTCAGTTTCATGCTGAATGCCAGAAGTGATGTTAAAAGTGCAATTACATCCAGTACACAAGTGTGTTTATTTTAATTAATCAGGCACACCTTGCAGTGATTAAAGGACAAGGAAAGTCAAAATCTATTTAGCACACTATTAAATAGTACTACTATTGCTGTGTAAAAACGCTATATTTCTGGCTTGCCTAATGAAAGATTTACAGAGATACACTTACTACAAACGACATACTTGTTCCAGTGAACGGCGCCGCCATCTTTAAAAAGGGATGCCCATTCCCTTTCCCTCACCGTCTCTACTGCGCATGCTCCCCGCTCCTGCCAGCTGCGTCTTTGTCCAGCTCACACCCACCAGTCCAGAACTACACCCCCCCGCTCCTCTCCACTCCTCTCCGCTCCCCGCACTTGCTGGCTGCCGCTGCATGTACTGTTTACAGAGCGTGTCGCCATAGCAACCGGAGCGCACCTGCTTGTGCTGAAGGGGAGCGCGTCTGCTTGTGCTGAATAGGGACATGTGCGCATGCGCCACCTACAGTCCTGGTCATAGGGTCATTGCAGGAGCGATGCATTATGGGAATCCTCTTTACCCAGCTCAGCGTTTTTTTTTCCTGTTTGGCTTCTGATCATCTGAACAATTGCAATTTGGGGAGACTTAAGGGCACTATTGAGACAACTGAAGGTATGCTTGCAGCTTGAGATTAACTCTTTGGTAGCCTTTCCTTCTCCTTTAAACTAGAATTTTTTTTGGAAAAAAATGCAGCATTGTGGGTAAAAAAACATGATGGCTTGCAAATACTATATATAACCTGAGCCTTTTCTCTTTTTTAAGGTTTGAATGGCTACACCGCAGCTTATTTATATAAACTATAGTAGGGTTTCTATATCAAACACAAAACTTTTATCAGTACAGTGCAACAGTATATAATATATTAATTACTTTGCTACACTATAATTTTTTTGTGTTAATGTCCCTTTAATGGCAAATCTGCGTGCTATGTGACAACAGTCTTCTATTCAACAGAAACAGTTGTTCGAGTTGAAAAGTTAATTTGCTTGGAACAGTTCTTTGTGAGAGTATCACTGTGATCAAAATGCTTTTGTTTACAAAGCAATGGGTATTTTATGCTTTATGGCTAAAAGTATGGTCACTGTGGTCACTGTTTCAGATTTCAATCTGAAATCCATTGTTTGCTTAACTGCAGGATTCAGAGGGCTAGAGAACCGCAGGCCACATATGTTACTACATTACTGGCTCCACAACATGCTCTTTAAATACAGTAATTGTTTTACTATAACCAGGTCCCCAAATATGTGAAGTAATGGATAGCTGGCCCTAGGCATGGAAAATCTTGAAAAGTACTGGAGTAGAGTAAATGTAGACCACTTAGCAATGCAGAAACAACTTCAAAAGAGTTTTTAAATGTGTCAGTTTATAAAAATTGTATACACTATATTGGCTTAATTGCATAAACACTGTGGCAGCACAAAGAATCAGAACAATGTCAAAAACTGAATGTCCTGAAAGTGGGGAAGCTCACTGCTGGATTCCACACTGTATATGAGAGCAATGTCAGCATAAGAACTATTCATAGGGAACATGGGGAAATCTAACATCATCGGGAACATGTGCAATGCCAGCTTCAACTACGGGGAGGTAGCAGTCACTGGAGCAGAGGAAATGAGTCGCATCAAGTAATAAATGGTATATCTTATGAAAAAGTCAAGGTTTGGCAGATGCCAGGAGAGCACTACCTGTCTGAATATGCTAGGAGAGCACTACCTGCCTGAATACACAGTGCTAACAGTAATTTCTTAGAGGAGAAATTATAACCTGGGTCTGTTTTTGTTTTGGCTTAGATCTATTACCAGTTCATAGATAATCTCCTTACATCAGTGATCCCCAACCAGTGGCTTGTGAGTAACATGTTGCTTCCCAACCCCTTGGATGTTGCTCTCAGTGCCTCCAAACCAGGTAGTTATATTCGAATTCCTGACTTTGGTTGGCAAGTTTTGGTTGAATAAAAACAAGATTTACTACCAAATAAAGCCTCCTGTAAGCTGATGTGTGCAGCGTGCATAGAGGCTACCTAATAGCCAATCTCAGCCCTTATTTGGCACCTCCATGAACTTTTATGATGCTTGTGTTGCTCTCCAAATCTTTTTACATTTGACTGTGGCTCAAAAGTAAGAAAGTTTGGGGACCCCTGCCCTACATAATGGACAATTGCTAACAAAACAGTCACAACAAAAAGTGTGTTTAGCACGCTATTTATTGAAGTCATGTTAAACAAAGGTGTATACTGCCCCTTTAAGGCTACAGCAGTAGTGTAGTGTAGTGAGCACAATAATGACCCATGCACAAAGCAAGACCTGTACAGAATGGGATAGCTAAGATGAAAGTGAAAGACCTGGACTGGCCAGCACAGAGCCCTGACCTAAAACCAAATGAACACCCACGGGATGAACTGTAATGCTGGCTGTGAGCCAGGCCTGATCCCTGCCATCAGTACTCAACCTTGTGGCTGAAAGGAAGAAAATTCCAGCAAAAAGTTTACATCTAGAGGCAAGTCTTTCCAAAATAGTACAGGTTGTTAAAGTAGCAATGGGAATACTAACTTCTTAAAGGAAAAGGAAATGTTAAATCACTTGGGGGAGCCAAATTTTCACTTTCCTGATACCAGAGGCTGGTGTTCCTGTTAGCAGAAAATTGCTCTGGCCCAGTCCAGTTCTTTGGAGCAATCTTTCTTCCTAGTGTTTAGTGTTACAAGGGCACTCCGGCTTAAATACAGAAGGGCTCATTTACTAAGACAAGTGCAATGTACAAACAGAAAGCAGTGTATATGGTTAATTTTTTAAACCAATCATCCAGCATTTTTTCACAGAATTACAGCGTGATTTTAGGTGCCTAATAAGAACCAGGTGGTCATTTATAAATGCCCCAAGTGCTAGTGCACTAAGAGAAACAAATTTGCATCTTTGTGCCTACTCCAGCGTACCCCTCATGAGTACATCACTGCAGAACACTGCCACCACTGCATTCTAAAGTACTTGTGGTTGCTCACAGTGGGGCAGGGTGCAAAAACATGGTGGCTTGCACCTGCTTTTGCACTTTGCACCTTGTTAAACCATTTGTAAATGAAGCCTCTAGCATTTACACTGCATTGAACTGTTCTACAACAACATGCATGCAGCAACTCAGTTTAGTGAAACAATACAGATGATTCAACAAACCTATTTTGCAGAAAATGAATTACACAGGACTCAGCTTTATACAAAAAGAACCTTGGCCCATGGCACAGTGATATTTGTGATTAGTTTAGTCCTTTAAAAGAAAACTAGGGTGGTCATAATACCCATCTCCACAGCTGCTTTAAATCTACTTGAATGAGAAGGGCTCTGCCTAAAATAAACCTTAGTTCTCTCATGTGGGTTAAAGCCTGAGAGGGCTGACTTCCCCCTAGCTGTGCCAATGTCTGTACTAAGCAATGTGCTTCCATATGGGTGAAGAGAAGCCAATGCTGACAGCCAGGCATTTTGATCTTCCTGGTTCTGTGCCATCGGCATAAGAACCAACATTTATCTCCAATGTAACAGACTCCAGTGTAACCATATTCTGTGTGGTCTGAGGCAAAAGATGCTGAAAAAAATACATAGGTTCTAAAAAATATTGTACATGAGGATTGATGCTAACTAGAATAGAAGGTTGATCTTTACATGAACTTCTACTGTAAATTCTTCAAGATTTATTTATTATTGTTAAATACAAACAAAGCTTCTTGGCCTCAGGTCTTGAGTTGTTATTTTTACTGCACTTTTAACCAGTATATTGAACAAACCCCCACTGTAGCAAAGGTTGGTATATTATAAAATAAACTATAATAATATTTTTACACTGCTCTGGGCATGCCATATAAACAGTGGTTTGGTTTAACTAAACTGGTTTAGATCTGACTGAACACCAAGTATTACTAAATTACTGTGATATACTTTATTGCTGTGCCTTATTAAAATAACTATATGGCCACAACATTTTAAAGGCTGAATGGGAGAGCTTCACAATAGTGTCTGGGCTTTTAGGGAGGGGTGTTGAGCTTGCCGCAGCCCTTCCCACAGTCATTTGATCCTTGCCATGCTGTGGGTTTGAATGGAGCACAGCAGAGTGCAGAAGCCAGATGTGCAGCAGCTGCTTCCACAGACCGGAGTTGTTGCATGACAAGAAACCAACTACTACTGAGTCCACTTGGGCAGAGAGGGAGTATATTCTAGTCATTTATTCAAAATTCATAATGAATCTCCCCGGTGAATAATCTCTGATCCCGCTGCCCTCCAGTCCGGAACAGAGCAGTACATTAACTCGTTGCTATCACCCCACGGAGGTCTGCCTGATATCAGGTAATCTGACACTTTCCTACTAAAAAAATCACCGATCGAAAGGCTTGCAGCCTGGGTGTCTGAGAGATCCCGGGCATCGCACAGAAGGAATGGCTGAGTGGAGCCAGGCACGGGCAGCTGAGCTGGGGAGGAAGGTGCTGCTGGCTGCCATCTGTGAGTTACTGCTGCTCTCACACTACTGTACCGGCAGGAGTCTGAGCAAGAGAGCCCTGCACCTGAAACTGAGCGACAAGTATGAGGTGAGTACCAGCAGGGAACATGGAGGGGGCGGGGGTCCGTGTGCAAGGGCTAAAGACAGCATGGGAAATCGTATAGCAAGCAAAAGGCCCAATAAATCACCTCATATAATCCATGTGTTATGTGTATTCTCACTTCCAACTTATTTTACAGTTATTCATCTTGATGTAAGCTGAAAAGTAAATATTTTATTAGTAAAATCTGTTAATTCATTTTGGAAGCTAAAATTCTGAGCAAAACTTCAAGTGTGAACTTGAACCACAGAGGAAAATGGACAGTAGTAAAGGTACCAGCCAGCTACACAAGTGCTTCACTCAGTATAAACCTGTGGAGACTGCTACAGCTCCACCACACAGATGCTGCGGGGAAGTTGAGGGTATTTCTACTATTTGCGTCTTGTGTAAGATATAATAGGGGAACACCAACTGCAACTGTAGACAAGCTGTTAGCGCTGTATGCTACTCTTCTATTGGGCCCCAGTGAGAAAAGTGAGATATGTCCTTTAGAAAATACACTTTGAGGGTATATTTATCATGCTGTGAAAAAAGTGGAGTGACGCATTACTGGTGATGTTGTTCATAGCAGCCAATCAGCAATTAGAGTTCAACAGTTAGAAAACCAAAGTAAAGCATCTGATTGGCTGCTATGAGCAACATCACTGGTAATGTTTCACTCCACTTTTTACATAGCATGATAAAAATATACCCCAATTGTTTGTTAAAATTTTTGTTAGCGTTTTTTTTTTTGTTAGAGTTTTTATCCCACTATCCCTTTTCTTCGCCCTTTTGAAATGTGGGAGCCCTACTTTTTGGTAGTTTGGATTCGTATATCATAACGAATTATGTCATTCTGGCTCCAACCCCTACAGTTGGGACTGCCTTACCAAAAACAGTGGGAAGGCGTTTTCATCCCATGGTGTACTAAAGTTGCTAAAGCCACCAGTATATATCAGGCACAAATCACATGGTGGTCCCTTTTTCAAATAAGGGGCCTTTTGTCTTATTAAAACTAAAGTTCAGTCTCCTTTCCATTAGTTAATAACTTGATTTTCACGTTATTCAGTCGAATCTATTTTAGTTTTCTAAACTGACCCTTACCTAATGTGGCTTGAAATTCAGAAGTGCCATCAAGGCGTAAGACAAAAAAGACACATAGGCTTATTTGACATGGGCATGGACAAAAGAGTTGAAGCACTAAGGGACCCCCTTAAAGCCCATACACAAATGCATCCCTACCCATAGTTGATGTTGCTACAATAAATCTCAGACACAACCTGCAGCCTTCAGATGTCATTGAACTACAATTCCCATGATCCCCAGACAGCTGTATCTAAGGATAATTGCAGCTGTAGTTAAAGAGTATTTTAGCTGTAGTTAAAGAACATCTGGAAGGCAGCAGGTCTGACATGACATGATATATGCTACACCATGTGCAACTTCTCAAAAGGCCAGAAGCAGTTCTCCCAGAAGTCCTTACGTTCCAGATGGTTTTTTTGTTTTCCTTAGTCAAGAGCCAAGGAGAACACAGCTTCAGGCAAATAGCTTCATACACAGATATACATTTTTGTGCCTACTTATATGTGCTTAAGGAATATTTTTTTTAAATCACATTTTGACATTTTCTTCCTTGTAGCCCGTTTGTTCAAAATATCAACAAGAAAGAACTTTTATACTTGATAGAGATCTTTCAATGCTAAGTAATGTGGCAACCAATCATATACATTTGGTGAAATGAGGAAAATCCAATTATTTAGTCCCCCAGGCCAATAATTGGACAAAACTGTGTGCCCTGCAGATTTGTTGGAAAAGGGATGCATTATAAATGGGCCAATATGCTGCCATCTTGTTATGGAAGGGCCAATTAGCAACTTATTGTGTCTTTAACCACCTTAACATTTCAGCATGGGATCACTCGCTCAGTTTACTTAGCAACACTGAGCAAATTTGCAGCCGGGCAATAACCCATAGTCAATTCAGTGATTAGCTTTGTTCAACCAGTAGTAGACAGAACAATGAAAGCAACAATTTAATTGGTTGCCATGGGTTTGCCTGGTGTTGGTAAATAAGCCTGTTAATAGAGAAGTAAAAAAAGCCCTTCTGGTAGCTGAAACAAATTTAGATGGGGCTCTGTAACGGCAGTACTGGTAAAAGTAACAGAGGTTGTTGGGTATCTTAATGTGACACATTAAAACTTAGACAAGACAGAGACATATTTTAAACTTGTGCATTTTTCCGCCCCTTTACAAATAAACAGGGATGTTTGTAGGGGCAGAATGAGGGCCTCAGATTCCATAATATATGTATAGAAACCATTTTCTTGTCAAGAAATCCCCTGAGGCTAGCGACCTTGCCCTAAAAGATTGAATTTTAGGGCTAATTTTGTAACAGTGAGAGTTCCACGGAATGCTGGCTGAGAAGGGGCCCTGGTGAGGCTTACTCTTCCATCATTAGACAATTTGTCAGGACTAGCCCCATGACTGATTGTCCCTATGCACTGCTTGACCCATCTGAACTTTTCCACCTTTCTCATGGGCTAGCGGGCATAGCAGTTTGCCCATGCAACTCAAGCTATTAGAACCTTTGTGCAGGGTGATATCCAAGAAAAAAGGCAACAGTTAAATCCTTACAGGCTCAGGCAGGCGCTATAACACAATTCGCGTGATTGGTACTCATTTTCATAGCTGGAATGCAGGAGATGCAGCTGGGACCATGTAAGCGTAAAGAAAATTATGCTCAGATGTGCACAGAAAATGCCTTCCACTGGCAAAGGCTGGACCAAATATGAATGAAAGTATAGAATTGCCTGAGTGTCTTGCTCTCTGTAAGTAAATTAGAGATTCAGTGCCATCAGTTTTAGATTCTCATGCATTTTATAGTTGTTTGCCTGAGGGGATTTTCTTTTGTCCCTTTAATAAACATGTCCCTGAATGTTTAAAGAACAAAGTTCTCAAGTTTAAAATATTTCCTTTGCTGCACACATCCTAATGCTGAGTAATGGAAGTGCTCTGTATTAATATACAGCAAATACCCCCATATGTAAAAGACATAAAGGGTGCATTCACTAACTGTACCTAGACACAATGTGCAAAGTGCAATTGCATTTTTTCCCCCAGAATTCCAGCATCATTGAGTATGCAAATGGGCGATTCTCTTGATGCAATTGCACTGCGCCTAACACATTTTCATAAAATTTTTAAAAAAGGGTGTAATTGGCCGTGCACCCGTGCGAGTGATGTGTGCGCAAGTGTGCTTGCTGGAGCTACCACCTGGTCAACAGGTGGCTGTAGCTTCATGATGTAAATAGGTGTAACAGCTCCTGATTCAGAACAGAAAGCAGTAAACCTACTCAGTTAGCCAAAGTCAATTGCAAAGGTAGGGGACCAAGTGTGTTACAGTAGGAGAAGGAATTTGAAGTGATCAGGGGGATGCTGCAGCCTTACTATTAACCTTTGAACAACAGGAGTGGTTTAAAGAATCCACTCGGAGTCAGTTTACTCCGTGTAAACAGTTAATGCTAAAGAGAGTGTGTTTATTGCTATCCTAAAAAATACAGTATTGGGGTAATATAAAGCATTCATGCATCAAGTTTGATCTTACAGCTGCCAATCCAAGGATACATTTGCTATGGGATACTGACCTGGAGCTGGAAACTTTGCACCTGTTACTATGTTACCTCTAATGGTGGAATGTACAGTCGAAGGGCAGTTACAGAAAGTGTAAACTTAGCTATACATACCCTAATTTAGTGGAGCATTTGGGCAGTTTTTGACCATTTGGCATGTATGGCAAGTTGGGGCTACGGTTAGACAGATAACCCTGTGATCCTGGTTGACTGATGGAATATCTGTTTCGGTCATCCGAAAGAAACTTATGGACCAATACAAAATTGACCTCCACATGTGCCTGGTCCTTCATACAATCTGCCTATTTTGCCTGTAGCTAATGTGCTTTGCTGGCTTGTGTAATGCCAGTGTATGGCCTGTTCAGAGCATAGCTTAGCTTAGAGGTTGCTTTTAAAGCCATCTCTTAGTATGCAAAGCCATTGGGACTTTAAATATGTTTTCTACATTCCCTAACTATAAAAGGAAGGTACTTGCCTGGTTTTGACATGTAGTCCAGTTTTCATGTTAGTGTTACTGTTAGGGGCTGATTTACTAACCCACGAATCCGAACCGAATGGGAAAAATTCTGTTTGGAAAACGAACATTTTGCGACTTTTTCGTATTTTTTGAGATTTTTTCGTCGCCGTTACATTTTTTCGTAAATTGTTGTGACTTTTTCGTAACCATTACAATTTGCGCGAATTGACGCGACTTTTTCGTAGCCGTTACGATTTGCTCGTATCTTGTCACAACTTTTTCGTATTGAGCGCTCGTAAACTGCGGGCAACACTTTCAGACTTAGCATGATTTTGGAAGCCTCCCATAGGACTCAATGGCACTCTGCAGCTACAACTTGGCCCAAGAAAAGTCACAATACTGAAGCTTGAATGAATCTGAAACTTTCGTACTCGGCGCGAAGGCTACGAAAAAGTCGCGACAATTCGCGTAAGTCGTAACGCTACGGAAAAGTCGCGGCATTTTGCGAACCATTGTAATGGCTACGAAAAAGTCGCGTCAATTTCTGAAAAAATCGCAAAATACCGATCATTACGAAAAAAACGCATTTGGACGCCTTCGGACCGTTTGTGGATTAGTAAATCAGCCCCTTAGTGTTAATTGTTTTCAGACTGCCCTATGGAACTGTATTCATGAAAGCAGGCAGCAACAATGAAAAAAATACAGCATGTATTTGAGGCTTATTAAATCTGAGGGGCTACAAATAATATATATTTATTATAGGTGCCCTTTTAATAATTCAAAATGACTTAAGAATAAAGAAAAGTGATTGTTAATGAAGACATGGAACCACACTGAGAAGTGTGCAATATGAAACGGGTTTATCCTCCAATGTAGCCATGGGTGAGTGTCAAAACATATAAGTAACTGCCTCTCCTGTTCATGATTTGAAGATACTGTTTAGAACAAGTTAGGGGATTATGTGGTATCCACAGTTCTAACTCTAAGTAAAGTAACTTGTGGAAGCTATATAGGCACTTATATATTTTAAAATGCACTCTACACAGGGCATGTTACAAAGACATAGGAGGTATTTATTTTAGCAAGCACCCAACTAGCAATGGTCAGTAGGTCAAAAAGGCAGAGCTACTGCAATAAGGCTTATACACCTAGATTTATTTAGAATGTTAGCTTTTTATTACTGCTGGGACGCAGTGCCTTTTTCACATTTTATTGTGGAGCTAGTCTTGCCTACAAAATGTCTGTTCTAGAGATGTGACTTAGGATGAAATAAATTAGCCTTGAGCCTGAGTCTATGTCCTGTGTTTACTACAAAAAGATATTGGGCTGCTGAGTGGATGAAACCCAGTAACTCCATTACATCAGGGGCTATTTTGAGTTTATAACATTTACAGCTGTCTAGAATTTTATGGGATCGGATAAGGACAAAGTACGGATGGATATTTTAGGAGCATCAAGCTGGCAAAGATGCAGGGACTTGATAACAAGACTATAATTCTTCCCACATATCTGTGTTAGTAATGCTTTAATAATGGTTCGGTACCTAACATGTTACAGAAACAACTAACACCAGCTTTGTTAGTATGTAAGATACAGTAATAAGTAGACCTTCTTGCCTTGTAAGTGTTTACTGACAGGGAAGCATTGCAAGTAATGAAGCAGCCAGTATTCTTTAACTCGCCTTCAAACAACTACACTTTTGAGCATGTGCAATGAAGTGATATCCAACTTTGCCTCTATTTAGTCTGAGATTCCCACTCTTTGCAGTACACATAATACTAATTAAGGTAATGTGCCACTTTAAAGTGCACAGCACACAGAATCTGGTTTTTTTGGTACAGTGTACTCAAGCAGTATTAATATTGCAGAGATGGAAACATTACTGAGCAGCTGCACTTGAAAGAAGACAGATCTCACAGCAACATTTCATGACACCATCAAAAGCAGTTAGGTTCAGGCTCATTGTTGCCCTCCAGAATGTCCCTGGCTAGATGAGGTTTGCTCACCTTGTAATATATCATCAATGCATTAGGTGACCATTTCAGATCTTTTATACCAACAAAAAGTGTTTAACATGGTTAGCTGGAATTTAAAGGACAAGTAAAGCCATAAAAAACTCTTACTATTATCTTAACCATGCCCAATTACCTTTGGAAAAAGGTCATTGTCAGAATCACATTGTAGAGAGATGCATGTCAAAACATCCTGCTTTTGCAAAACCTTCTTATGTCCAAGGATAATGAAATCTCACAACATGACTATTTGAATCAGGGAATGCATTGCAGAAACGGCACATGATGGGATGGGTTTTCTATTCTTAGCACTTAGATAACCATAAATCCACACAGAGAAACTGTGATTTTACAAAGTCCACTGGGAAAAAAAGGAAAAATAAATATCACTATATATAAAAGTACAAATATGTACATTCAATTATGTACATTTAAATACATGAATACACACTCACACACAAACAAGCATACATACATAGCATAAGGCGAAACCGGTCTGTAGTTGGGAATCTGATCAGCTATTGTCCTGGCTTCAGCTTCAAACCCAGTGGGTAAGCTGTAGCCTATAGGATAAACCCATGTAAATGGGATTTTTTTAAGAGTTTGGAATTCATTCCCAGAATTCCTTTTGTTTGCTTTCGTCTGTATGAGGCAGTCTCCTCAACCTTATTTATTTGTTTGTGAACAATGGATGAAACTTTTGTACTAGCCATATCTGTACTTGCAGTTAGTGCAGTGAGAAATGTTTGTTATTGGAAACTGCAGTTCCGCCGGTACAAAAATTCCAGATGGCCAGTGTTGCCTGTGTAGCCCAGAGAACTGAAATTAGCTGATATAAATGGTGAAACATGTGGTTTTTATTATTAGAAAGGGGTGATGATTTTTTATGCCTCCCCAATGTAAAAAGACCCATGTGCTCTTTAGTCTGGGGTATTGCCGTGTAAACTTTAAATTGCTGTTCACACAAATACATTTTTTTATTATAGTGTATTCAATTGGTAGAGAACAAAGAGTGCAGAATTATGGGAAGGCTATTACCGGTAGACTTCATTGTAGATTTAAATCTTTAAAGATTACTTCCTTTTTCTTTGTAATAATAATACAGTACCTTGTACTTGATCCTAACTAAGCTGCATGCATCCATATTGATGGTTTGTTTAATGTTTAAATGATTTTAGCAGACGTAAGGTACACTGATTCAAATTATGGGGTCCCCCCATAATAAAAATGAAGGCTAGAGCCTAACAAGCCTGAAGAACTTCGATTCAAAAATTATATTCATATAGAAAGTTGATTTGGCTACCATTTATCTTGACCATTTGTTGGTCTGTCACTGTAACCATTAACATATTTATTTATATTTATTTATTGAACATATAACAATTCAACAACTAGAAGTACCGTAAGGAAACAAACCCATGCAAATATCAAGAGAACATACAAACACTTTGCAGCTAGTACCCAACAGGGCTAATTCACTGCAAGGCAGAAATACTAACCACTAAGCTACTATGAACCCTATAAAGAAGGGGCACCAGCCCGGGGTACAAGGTAAGTGATTAAAGTCACTTGGGGGCGCCTAACATTTTGGCAACCCCAAGTGACTTAGCCTTTCCTTCTCCTTTAAAGGTAAAAGGAGGGCTGTGAGGGCCAGCCAGAGGATGTATAGGGTAAGCCTGATGGCAGTGGGAGAAGCCACATTCCATACAGTAGTATACCTGTGGCACATGTAGACTAAGCAAAAAGCCAGCCAGAAACCTGTAATCGTGAGCCATCCCTGTTTGATATAACCATGAGTTAGTTATAACTGTGTGTGTAATCAGGACAAATTGGTATATGACCTTGATTTTGATCGCAGTTGCCCAGGGGCCCCTAGGCAGCTCAATTGCGCTACATGCCTGCTGTTGCCTGCACTTTGTGGACCCCCCCCAGCTCCACCCACTCACTGGATCCTCTGCTGCAGACGCCTTCCTCTTCATCCCCTGGACCTTCCTCCTTCTCTAGATAGTTCTTGCAGCCTGCTACTCCAGCTTAGTACACACCCCAGTTTGTACACAAACACACATACAATTTTGGGGGATCAAAGAAATTTACACATTCACAGCTCTCACACATATTTGCACAAGCACATACATGCACACAATGCACAATTTGCCAAATGTACACACACATATACATACTTACATTATTTTGTGGCTGTTTTTTCTTTTATTGCATTTTGGGTTTATTGCCTGCAAAAAAAAATTTTCTGCCATTGCGAATAGCGTATTTGCTAACCACACTGTGCAATACCTTTTGTATGTTATTTCAGTGATTATATTGCATTTTTGGTGATTGTGGTGCATTTTTAGAGCTACTGCCACCTCAAAACCAGGTGGTAGCTTCACGGTTCCCTTCACACCCAGGAACAACTGATGCAGCTAGGCTTTCCACCTGGCAGTTTTTGAAGCGCATACTGCTTTTCGTAATCTGGAAAACCATGCAAGACTCTATTATACTGAAGTGCCAATTGGCCTATCCCTGATGCCACCTACCCTGCCCCTGATGTCACCGACTCCACCCCCAATGTCACTAGCCCTGTGACGTCTCCGTCAGCCCCCCATGCCAGTCATCCATTGGTGCAGCACATTTGCTCCTGAAGAATCCGGAACAGGCATCACTCGCACTGCAAACACCGGAAATTACACCATGGAAAATATGTTTGCAGTTGCAATATTTTTGTTGAATCGGTTGGAGCAGCTTAATTGCACCAAGCACATCTTCCCCTTGAAACTTCAATGACTGGAATTCTGGGAAAAATGCTGCATTGTCGGAGCTCCCTGCACTTGCAAATGTACATGTGCCTGTGGTATTGATATGATATGTACTTCATTTATACAAACCAAAATGCAGAAGCCTCATTAAATGAGCAAATCTGTTTGGTTCCTCTTTAATGAGAAAGAAAATCAGCACTGATTTCAATTAGTTAATATAAATGAGTGCAGACTAGCACAGTTATGAAATAGAAACCTTATGACATTACTGGAGTATTATTAAACGTGATAATTGAGGATGTGGAAAGAGAAAGAAAGTGCCAAACAAGCACAGAGCTACACAGTTCAATTTTTAATACAGTGTAAGAACCAGTTTATTAAAATGAATGCAGCATTGTCACAAAATACAATACTAATATCTGGCTTGATCTGCAGCAATTTGGAATATGTTGGCACTTTATAAATATGTATCATTATTATTATTATTATATAATCATTATGTTTGGGATTTTGAGAAATGCTTCAAAATTTGTTTTAATTCTCAGGTTGATGTATATTTTACAACTTTCAATCTTGATGCAACCTTACTTTTGTATCTTCTTGTGTTCATTACCCTTGGCTGGCTGCAGTACCTCTCATTGTACCACTATAGTTTATTTACTCAGGACAGTATCACAAAATATGAACAGTAGTTCAATATAGCTGTGTGGTTGGCTACTAATATATCCGCTCTAATGTAGAGTGTTTAAGCTTTCTGCTTTTTTCTTTGTTGTATCTTTACTTGTCAAGGACTATGAGTACCCACTGCTCCCCCATAACACAAACTACCAGAAGAATGATCGGTGCCCTCCTCCACCCCAGAGCCTTCCAGAACGTGCCTGTGAGGTGCCCAGCTGCCGCTCTGACTCTGAATGTGAGAGGCATAAGCGCTGCTGCTATAATGGATGCATATATTCATGCTTAGAGTCTGTCCAACCTCCACCAGGTATGGGTACAGCAGCACAATGCAAACTGCTTTCTATGCAAGCCAAATGACACGTTTTGTAGTATACACACAAGTAATATTATGGACCACATGAAAATAAAGTTTTGACATTAATCGTAGAAATCACAGTTCAAAATAGCACTAATATTAATGACCCACTCCTTACGGACGTTTTAAACAAAAGTCAATGCAAGACAATGCAAAACTTAAGTACAAATCCTAGAAATACATAGAACACAGAGTATTAGTTACCAGCTGGTTTTCCTAGGCCTGTTCCTACAATAAAGACTGGTACGTTGCATGTCTGGCACTTAACCACCACGATATAACGGTAATCAAAGTATATTGGAATTACAATAGTAATTCCTAATATTTAAGAACTTTGGTGCTTAGAAACCACAGTTGCCACTACAAGCCTATATAAAATACAAAAGCAGTACTTTAACTTCAATAAAGTTCTTATTTCAAATAACACCACAAACCTTGCAAAAGGGCATCAAGCTAAAAACCTGAACTTCTGATGTGGCCCAGTGCTTTGTGTTCAAAAATTCTAATGAGAGGCTAGTTTAGGGAAAACCAGAAGTAACCGGCAAATTATGTAACTATTCCCATAACTAAATGTGTGAAAACTCTGATAGCTTTTAAAAGGAACATTAACTTTCCCTAAAACTAAGCCACCATACTGTGTGAAATGATTGTTATGAGCTCATGAGGACTTGGCAGAATTTTTATGAGCTGATAATTATCCTTTGAGAGTATTCAATTGCAGTGGTGCAATCTAAGTTGGATTTATGAAGACTACATAAGCGCACTGGAGCACAATATCAGTAGTCTCAGTAGGCTCAGCAAAGCAGTATATTTAGCCATGTGGAAGTTGGAGAAAGAAGACTTGCAAACAAGCCCTATTATTGCAAATAGGTTTATTGCAACTGGATGTTCCCTGGCTTACCCACAAGCAGCTAACATTCTTTATATAGAGTTATAGGCCAGGCTATATAGGCCAGGCTATATTTTTCCAGTGTATATTTCCAGTATATTTCCAGTGAGTAGTAGGTGTTGCCAGATAGATCCATATAGCTACGTGCCCAAGCATTAACATTCAAAAATATTAGTGTTAAATCACTGTGGGAAGTTACTTTTAGTGATATTAGCCCGGAAACCCAACTTTTATTTCATACTGGCAAATAAAAAAATATGAGTTAATCTAATTGTATGTGAATACATTTGTTCCAGCAACCACCATTAGGCTGGGTGTTCTTTTTGGCTGAATAAGGATCAGTTCCCTGTATGCCCAAGGCGAGTTCAGAGGTTTCGTTTTACATAATATCAACAAATAAACTGACATAGCTGGCAGAATGCTATACAGTGCTGAATTTAAGAGTGTCTATTTGTTTTAGGACAGCTCTTTTGTGTTTAAGCATTGCTGTATTTGTAGATCAGTCATTTTGGCCAATATTCCTGTGCCTAAACAAAGATTATTATAGTAATATTAACTCCCACATTAAATGTGCCAGCCCCGTACAAGTGGTACTAGCTCTGCATTTCAAAACAGCATGTACTGCAACATATGTATGTTACAGTACAGCGATGGCCAAAAGGTATATTGGGGTCTTTAGCTGGTCATCAGAAGTAGTTCTTTAGCTGGTCACAGGGACCTACAGAATAGAGTTTTGTTAGTATCATTTGCATTATTTCTTCATCATGCTTCTTTTAAAATGTGGTGCACATGTACACAGTGCAACAAGGTACAGTATAATGATTCAATTTTATGGTTCAATTTGAGAAGATCATTTCTTCTAATTCAGTTCTATTTTTCCCCATAGACATCAATAGATTTTTTATGTGATAAACGGCAAAATAGGTTTTTCTCGTTGAATTGCATCTGGCTCTATGGGAACATTTGGAATTGAATTATGAGATATGCTTTTCTCATAAAATTGAATCTGGTCCATTATCTGTTATTTTAATACAGTATGTATTAGATTATTCTATTGATAAACCTCATGTTCATGTTCACGTTTCTATTAAAATACATCTTGTTTGTATGTAGCAATTTCATATAAATATATATATCATACCTCGGGTGCTTGGTAAAGAGCTCCAATAGTACAAAAAAAGACCAGCAACACCGGGATTTCTTGTGAAAAAAGGTCCTATTGAGGACCGAAACCTCGGATTTTTTTATGTTCGCAATAAACTTATTTTTATGTTCGCAATAAAGCTAAATAATTACATTTGGCCATGCACTCCGCAAAGTTTATGGCATTTGAGTGCAGAACACTGCAAAGACTGAAATATATATATATATATGCCTACTGACTGCTAAGTGTATGGTCATTACCAGAGGGGTATTCCTGGAGTTGATTTTGATGCCCACCAAATCAGTTATTTATCTGTACAGGGCCCTATACTTTGAACCTGGTGAAGCCAAGTGACAAGGGTTGGGCTATTTGTATGTGAAACATATGTCACTTGGTACTGTACATTTTATGCTATGAATAACTGCACAGCCCAACAAAGAATTATTAGAAATACACTTTACCTTCCTCTGCAGTGAATAGCCAACAGTCTTTGTTTTTACAGAATTTGGAAAGCAAACTGTATACCTGCCCATAATCTTTAAATTAACTCATAGTGGTTCATCCATAGCTACATTTTTGCATTTTTTACATTTATTTTCCTTAAACATTCTCAGACAGACTAAAATTTGGTTTTCTTACCCATCATTTATGCAGGTGAAATGCAAACTCTTTCTCACGATATGTAATGCAATTTGTTTGTTCCCAATAGTTCTCGATTGGTTGGTGCAACCAAAGCCTCGTTGGCTTGGTGGGAATGGCTGGCTTCTTGATGGACCAGAGGAAGTATTGCAAGGTGCGGAAAGTACATTTTATCCTACAATATGTGGGAATTGTGCATTTATGCTGATGTTTGCTTTAAAGTATCCAAGCATCTTCCTGGGACAAGCTAGAGACAGCTTCAGATGGGATTTCCACCTACCATCAGTTACAAGTTAGATAGGATTTACTGAGTAAAATATTAAGCTTGGTGGACAGTGTAACTGTGTAGGTTTTACCGAGTCCTAAGTGCTCAACCTAGACTATTATTAACCTGCTCAAGACATTTAAACACATTTTGGCTTGTGCATTATTCCTTGTAGAATCCCTACTGGTCAGTATTAACCTTCCTACTACCAAAGCAAATGGATGGTGTTATAAAGGAATTCTATTACCCCCCGACCACCACTGGAAATTCAGTAGCAGACTTTTTCTACCCCTGGTAACTTGCATGGCACTGCCACCTGAGCAGTAATGTAACACCCCTCCCCACCACTCTCCTACCATGAGAGCAAATGGAAGGAGAGGGGGGTTGCTAGCAAGGAGATTGGAAATGGTAGGGGCAGTTGCGTAGAGCTTGCAGTACGAGCTGGGCCCCTCCAAAGATTATTTGCGAGGGGGGACACGGTATGGTCTAGGTACGCCACTGTGCCTGAGGCAAGTTTCACACCAGGAGCACCCCTGGCATAGGCGGATTTTCAATAAGGCTAGGGGAGGCTAAGCCTCCCCAAACCTGCTTGGCACCTTGAAAAAAACAAAACAAAAAAAACCTCACTCCGTTTCTGCACTGTCCTGCAACTCTTCTGTTCCTGCAAGCTCCAGTTCTGCTGTGCTCTGACTGGATCTTTCTTCTTGTGGATTCTCCAATCAGAGCACAGCTTTCTTGACAGACTGTAAAATTGACCAAATTGTAAAATTGATCAAAGCACAGATGCACACAGGGATCGGAGATTTTGCAAACTGAAGACAGTGCAGAAATGAAGACTGAAAAGAAAAATCTGCAGCTGTAACTTTACCTGAGAACCAACTCGACTTTTGCAGCAGATTTCATCCCACACCCACAGGTACTATACACAGGTACTATACACAGGTACTATACACAGGTACTATACACAAGTACTATACACAGGTACTATACGCAGGAACTATACACAGGTACTATACAGTTCTAAAGGCTGAATCACTAGTTGAAATTAAATAGTTTTTTTGCCCACTGCCTCTCTCTCTATAAAACTAACTTAAACACATCTAAAGGGGAGGTTCACTTTTAAGTTAACTTTTAGTATGTTATAGAATGGCCTATTCCTATCAACTTTGCAATTGGTCTTCCTAATTAATTTTTTTATAGTTCTTGAATAATTTGACTTTCTCTTCTGCCTCTTCCCAGCTTTTCAGTCAGGGTCATTGACCCCGGCAACCAAAAAGTATTGCTCTGCGAGGCTACAATTTAATTATTATTGTAATTTTCTATTATTTATTTTTCATGCAGACCCCTTAACTATTCATATTCCCATCTCTTGTTTAAGCAATGTCTAGCATTTTGCCTCTGCTTTTTTCAGTGAGGACAAAACATGTAAAAATGTCTCTGTACCACATCACTGAAGGCCTTTACCCCTAAAAATTGCATACATTATAATCTATGGTGTTTTTGTTATGTTTACAGTTCACATATAAAAATGAATGGGGTGTTTGACATCCATTTCAAATGGAAGGTAAATTACCCTAAACAACTCAGTCACCTATTGCCCCTTAAAAAATGTAAGGCCTTTAACATAAAAGTCTATTTGTGTAAAGAGATGTACTAAGAACCATTTTTGTTAATGCTACATTTTTTTCAGCATAACTTTATTTATGGGTTAGTAGTGTAGAAAATGTCTATCTGTGGTAACATTAGAGTAACAGCAGGAAATATAAATCAACCATAGCAAAGGATAAAATAACTGTAACAGCTGCATGCTCAGATGATACTGTGAAATGCGTGGGTTTTTGTTTGTGCTACAGCTGAAGCATGCAGTACCACTGAAGACGGAGATGAGCCCTTACATTGCCCAACAGGATATGAATGTCATATAATCAACCCAGGCAACCCAGCAGAGGGAATCCCCAATCGAGGTCAATGTATCAAGCAAAGAGGTAACGCAGGTCAGTGTAAATAAAAATAGGCTGTTTTGTTACCTTTAATTTTTAACATATATGTTTTGTTTTAGTCTACATAATATTTGGGACAGAAAAAATGATTTATGTTCACATAGTCATTTGATGATTGTAGGTCAGGCTTTTCTTAAAACAGTCCAAGTTTTGTAGATATGTGTTTTCCTAGAACAGAAGTCACAAAAAAAAGTCTGTTTTTTCCACTGAATATAATTGCTGTGAGCATAGCATATTGGTGATTCAGTTATTTACAGACCTTACTTATTTGTAACAATTCTAGTGGCACCAATCTGACACCACTACTGTTTCAGAAAAAAAGTTCCACAAGTAAAACACAATCTCCCGCTGGGGCCTTACCCTTAAATATTGCAAGCTAAAAATCAGCTAATATGTCAGATCCAGAGAGTTTCTTTAACAGTGAACTGTAAGTCTTTGGGTTAACTGGTTCTTTGTCCAGACCAGGCATTACACATATGTACTGCAGAATATATCTGGCATAATATGAATCATTGTGTATGTATCTTTTGCAGATGGGAGACATTTGAGACATAAATATTACAAAGAAAATATCGGTAAGTTATTTGATTATTTGCCTTCCTGATTGTCCCGTGAGCTAGGTTTATCAGCCACTCAGGAATCTGGATCATTCTCTGTAGTTAAACCACTGATTCCATGCAGTTAAATTAATTAGACCAAAATATCACAGATCGCCAAGGTTCTTTTTGTCTGGGTTTTCTTTAATTTGGGAATAATTCTAGAACAGCTTGTGTGTGCATAATACATTGAGAAATTATGCCAAATTCACTAGATATTTCATCTGGTGTTAGGTTAACCATTATAGTAATAACCTGCCCAGTTCAGTTCATTTTATGTAGTTTTCTCTCCTAGGTGCCATTTTTAAACATGACTAATGTGTAACTTACATATGGTTAATTTTGGCAGGTAAAAAAAGAGACATTAAAATGTGATAAAAAGAACCCCTTAGGAGGTTATGTAATTAAAGTCAGGAGCAGTAGCAGTAATCCATAGCAACCAATCAGCAGGTAGTATTTACTGGTCACCTGTTTAAAAGCAGACTTCTCTTTGGTTACTGAGTTACTTGCTCCTGGGCAAAATTAGTGACTTTTATTACATATGGGGGTTAAAGGAGAAGGAAAGGCTAAATCACTGGGGGTGCCAAATGTTAGGCACCCCCTACTAATTGTAATAGCTTACCTAATACCCCTGACACTGCACTGGCCTGGGTTATATGCAAGTGAGCGTTCCACTTCCTTCTGTCTTCTTACCCGGGGCCGACAAATGCACAGATGAGCGAAAAAGACGGGTTTTTTTTGTCGGCCTTTAATTCTGCTGCGCATGCACGAAGATCAAAGAAGGAACGATCACCCGCATACACCCTGGCCGGTGCAGTTTTCTCCTAACAGGAGCACTGGGGGAGGGTTTCAGGTAAGCAATTAAAGTAATGGGGGGTGCCTAACATTTTGGCACCCCCCAGTGATGTAGCCTTTCCTTCTATTTTTAATGTACAAAAAGCACAACACTAGTTAGCAGGAAAATGATAAATAATAAATATAATTGATATCTTGGCAAGTGTGAAAAAGAAATCCCTACAGAATCTGTTGCTTTTTTATTATGGTGCTAGTTGCGGTATGAAATACAACTATTAACCTTTTCAGTGATGTAATGGTTTTACTAGAAATGGTGAGAAAGAATAACATCAGATACATGTGATGCAGTTTGTGAACAAATCTACAGAGGGTTAGTAAGTATGGTTGTATAGGGTCCTCAGATATTTCCAGAGGAAGGCTACCAGATCCTTTGAAAAATCCTTTGAAATTATGGCTCCTCTTAAATTGGAATATATAATCTAAAGCGTACATGTGCCAGATGCAGCTCATACAATCTTATTAAAGCTCCAAACATTCTGTGCCACAAGCTTACAAAGTGGGTGTGAGAATTAGAGCATAGCTGTTACTTCTGTAACATAAGGAAAGAGAGCTTTGCCATTCATAACCCAGTTCTTGACACTGATTTTGAAGGTCCCAGTGAAAATGCTAAAGTAAAAAATAAAAAGATTTAATTGGATTATTTCCACATAATGAAGTTGTGTGCATTACTAAGCTCTATAATATAATATGTGCCATTTTTGTATTGCAGATGGTAATTACAACAATGTTGTTGTTGGATTCGACAAAGAACCGCAGAAGCACTTAGGATAAAAGATATTACTTTTAGGTATTATTTCTACAATGTTTAGCTATTCTGAGTGAAAATGCCTATTGTTTTCTGTAACTAAGACCAATATATAAATTGTTCCTTATAGAAAAAATTCTGGGGCAAGTGCAAAAAGGCAAATGTAATATATGTCCAAGTGCCCCTGCTAAAACAGTAGCTGTTTTCAGCTGACTGCATGCAGTGTGAAAAGTCTTCTACCCAACTTGTATAGGTATATGAAGAAAACTGTGTAACGTTAACTGCTTGAAGAAGTAATAAAATTAATATATCTTTTCCTAAAGAATGGCCATACATAGACCAATCATGATTGAGCAGCTTGTTGGCTAAATTTCTCTTGTTTTTTATAATATGCAAATTTTAGTGAGTCATGTGACAAAAAACTGGTTACATCAATAAGCACTATTTATAAAGATATATTTTACAGGATATTCACTTTCTTAAATTTTACAGAAGAAAGGTTGTGTGTTTCTAAGGAATCTTCTAAGGAATCACCCTTTCACCCAATAGGTACTTAAAAAAAACTTGGGGCCCGTGCAGCAATTAATCTTGGGGCCCCATCTTATGTGTCCAATCAGAAGTCAGTATTCCTTAGGGTACATTCAAATGCAAATATCATGTACCTGAAAGTTTTCAAAGGACTAAGCTTTAATCTATCATCCATTTACCACAAAATCAAGCGTCTGCCAATCTGACCGCTCAGACTGTGCCCTTTCTTAGTATTGTACATTATTAATAATAATAACACATGGGTATATATTGAATACACATAACCAATTCAAGATGAAAGAGGGCCCTGCTCCATAGGCATAACAATCTAAAAGGAAAAAGGGTGATTTATCAATTTATTTTTTTTTCAATTACAGTTTTTATCTCTACAATTCGCACAATTCGAATTTTGATTCAAAAACTAAAATGTCTGACATTTATTAAAGAAAAAATTCGAGATTGTTAACTCACAAATTTGAGGTTTTTTATTTGAACAAGTTTTCCTTATTAATTAATAAGCAAGCATTCGAAATGCGGGTTTATTTGAATTAGAAAAAGTTCAAAGTTCACAAAGTCGAAAATTGATAAATAAGCCCATTAGCAGATTACACAGCAGTGCAAGGGATCTGTACTATGTTATATGATAATAGATAAGTAGTACTGATATGGATTCTATTAGCTGGCAATTTATTTTCATTTTATTTTTTTTCTTTTATAGAATCATCTGTTTCCAAAAAGATATCCCCAAAAGGCTGATGAGAGCAAAGTATGTGACTTCAACAAAGACCCTACTCATCCAATACTGGTGTATTTGGCTATGAGCAGCATCTATTGGATATGTAGATAATAACAAAGAACTCTCAAGGAGCCATCTCTCCAGCAAATGCATATCTGGAGCTGCAATCCATTACATTGCCATGAAAGGTGACACTGCATTTTTGTAGCCTTCTGGGCTAGTGGAGAGGCACATGATTATCAGCATCTTCCCTCTCAACCAGAATGAAAATATTGTGTTTTTTTTCCCACAGCTTACTGCCTACCGATCTGTGAAAGGCCTCATTGGAACTGACAGTTCTGTTATAAAGCACTTGCTTCCCAGTTATACTTTTATCTTAAGGGACAACTAAAAACAACAAAACCGGGCTTTTTTCTTAAAGCTAATGCATCTCAATTCAGCACTGCAGGCTTGCATTATAGGGAAAATATATATCATACATGTTGCGCTCAAAAGTAATGCACCTAATTGTGAATAATATTGTGGTTTCCCTTCAAACATTCAGCTACCTGTCTGACTTCTGAAATATTTAAGTTATTCTTTAAGATCCCTTCTCAGCAGTCTGTCTCTCTACATGCAGCTTTGTGTCAGAGGCAGTTATGAAGAGACACAGTTTGCTGACAGGGCATAGTGAAAAGTGACTTGGTAATTTCAGAAGCAGACAATATTTCCATAAACTCATATTCAGTTTTTCTAAACATTTTATAACAGTTCTCTTTTAATTTATTGTTTAACTAGGAAACATGTTTTAAGGCATATGTGGTACCAAACAGTGTGTAAATTGCTTTAATATATGAAGGGTGGCTGGTTAGAAAGCTTTGTAGGTATACACCTAGCTCCAGAACTTTTTACAGTGTTGCAAATCTGAACCCTTAGGGGTAGCTTTATTAACATTCTGATTTTCGTGGCTTTAGATACTTTTGAAACTTTGACTAAACTCATTTCCACTGAAATCACAAATATCTAGTCATTTATTAAAGAAAAAAGGAAGGAAATCTTTGTGGACTTGTAGGCAAAAACCCCCAAAAACCTGTAAAAGTACAAATTAAATAAAGATTGCTACAATTTGCTTAGGACAAATCCCATTGACTTCTATGTGATCTTGACAGCTTTTAGATGGCACAGTTTTGTATCAGTGGTTTTTGTTGTTTTCACAACGTTTTAATAAATCATAAAAAGTAAGTGCCCCCCTTAAAGTTATGTGCCTTTACTGCTTTGGACTTGTGAACATGACAATTTTTTGTTCAACATTGATTCAGTTTTTTTATTTTACTCAAATTTAAATATGCAAATCAAGGTTTAGATCTGGTTTGTTATTAGAATCTTTTCCAGAGGATTTGTATGTGGCCAAATACAAAAAAGATAATGATTCTGGGCATGCCTAATTTCTTCAATTTCAGTAATGTCCTTCAAAAGCTATCACATTTCACATTACTCAAAGCCAATTTCTAACTAAAACATCGCATGATGAATCCTCTTTCTCCTCTGTCTCTGCTAGGTACAGGATGCTAGGCACAGGACCTGAGCTACATTACAGAAGATAATATAGCTTTTATATTTTCATTTTATAGGATTAAAATAAATACAGTAGCTTTCAGTGCAAACAGAACTGTTTTTTTAAAATTCTCTTAAAGATCTACAATTTAAGGAGCCGCCCACTGACCACTATGCTTGGAGGCATGGAATTAGTGGCTATCTCTGGAGTGCTGCGGAGTTTCGTGACTAAGCAGTTGACTTTAAAGTCTGTACCTCATATTTGTTTGTTATCATTTAAATGCATTGCTAAACAAAATAAATGTAGCTAGTGGGATTGTGCACCTTGTGGAAAGGTGTTTTGTTTATGGACAATAATAATCAGTGTATTAAGTGTTAAGCGACAGGAAATGTGTTATATAGCATTTCAATTTTCTAGAAATAATGTGACCTTATTTGAATAAATTAACATTAAAAAGAAACCAAAATAATAAGTAGGGTTACTCTGGCACTTATGAAGTTATTGTTTTATACTGTCTACAAAGTGCATGAAACTTTCAGGTTTAACAAATGTTAACCTTAACAATGCTTTCATGTTACACTGACCAAAGAAATTGTACAAGTACAGAAGAAATTTTTCTAAAAAATAAAATGTTCATGTTAAAAATGGCATCTTATAATTCTTTATATGCTCTGTATATATATATATATATATATATATATATTTTTTTTTTTTTTTTTTTTTTTTAAACCCATAAAGTGTTCTATTATAGATTTTTTTGTGCATTCAGTCTCCCTTTTAAGTATGAGAGGACATTGTAAAAAAACAGATTTCTGACAAGTTATTCAGTTTTCTTTGTTTTTTTTTGTTTTTCCTTTGTACAATCAATGTAATGCAGTTCTGCTGGTTATGCAGTTTCCCTACCCATAAGTCATTGCATGAATTCTTGTACCCAGACTGCTAGCTGCAATGATGTATTTATACCCCTAGTATTTTGCGACCTGTAATCCACAGTATTTCGTGTTTGCTTGGCATCTTTATCCAGCAACTTTCCTCGCCGTCCGTTCTCCTTGTGGTATTTTAGAATGATATGCTGATACTGGTTTTTATGATACACCCTTGGGATATCACACCTCCTCTAATGGCGTAAAACTCATTTGAAGGGGGGAGCTCAGGGCCAGTGGAGCACTGACCTCTGTCCTTTTGGTATGGTATGAATTTTTGGATACATATATGATCATTTTGTGCACCAAATAAACTTTTACATGTTTGATATTGACTATCATTTGTATTACTATTACTGTATTATTATGGCACTTCCTCTCTGGCATGGTACCACAAAGTACATCATGTAATGTAGGAGGCAAGGAGTGAACTGCAATGATCCTACTTACAGTATTTACTTTGTGACATGCGGTACATGTGTTTAGGTGTTTTTTAGCCTGCAACAAAACCTGTGAGCTCAAAAGCCATATTGTCACACCAAACATTTGGCTGTTATACTTTAGCAAGAATTAAAATCACTATAATATAAAATAATAGTAATACAGGGGTCTAAATAGGTCTATATGTGTACCAATGTAGGTCCTTGTGGTTTAAAGTTTGTAGAAGAGAACCTCTAGACTCAAATGAAACAAGTACAATCTATATAAATATTAAATTACAGTTTTATTTATTCTATGAGCCCAGTCTAGACAAGGGAGGCACTTTTCCAAAGGATCAACACACAAGAGTTAATTTACACAATGGCACATATTATGTTTGTGTTCTTCTATCACTGCAAGTTCCCAGTCAACCTGGCAGACAGAACAGCCCTGTGTATGTAGATAAGCCTTCTTGCTAACTGTTGGCACTCACTGAAGAAACTTGTTTCCAAAAGAGTTATTCAGTGATGTTAATTTCCCCTTGGCAGTTCTGGGAATAAGTTGGTGATTTGCTGATTTGTTGGCATTCCCTATCGATAGGAACAGTCCGCTACCTGATCGCTCTTTGATTCTGTGTAAAGTCAAAAACACACACAGGGTTAACAGCAGGTTTGTAAACTACTACAATAAGCCCTTAGTCATTTTCCTCTTAACATATACCATTTTGTAGCACATATATCTGGAGATCTGCATAAATGTTCTGCAGAACAAACAGATGAAACACAAATGACAAGACTACCTGATCAATATCTGGCCTAAAATTGACCAGGTGTCAATCGGGCAGGGTTGGTTTCATTTTTCCATCAGATCGGGGACCACATTGGTTCATTGATGGAGTCCTTGCTCTGACTGCATCTATTCCCATCATTGTAATGAGGGCCTAGGGTCAAATGATCAGATTGTTTCGATATCGCCCACCTTGCCAAATGAGCGAATCTTACCATGTATGGGCAGCTTTAAGGTGCCCATACACCTTCAGATCCGCTCGATTTGCGATGTCACCAAGCGAGCAGATGTTCTCCCGATACCTACGGGTGGGCGATATCGGGAGAATCCAGGCTAATTCGAGCGGTTGGCCCTGGGGCCAAACAATCAAATTATATCGACGGGTACACGCAAAGTCGGTCCGGGGACCAAGATCGGCAGCTAGAATCGGCCCGTGTATGGGGACCTTTAGTATGCTGTATATCTGACAGATTTTACATATGCATATTAAAAGTAAAAAAAAGGGGGTGCTACGTAAAGAGCAAAAAATATATAAAAGCCAAAAAGCAAATATAATTAGCAAAAGGTAAAAATAGAGACTCAGTGTTCTTGAACCAATACACACTCCGAATAAACGTAGTGTAATGAGAGTTCACAGAAAATATATACAGCTTTCCAGGGCCGTAGTCAGAATGGGTGCAACCACCTCGCGTAGCAAATCAATCTACCGATATCTAAAAACACATGAAAACAGAGCACTCCCATAGTGAAAAATCAAAAGTAAATGGTTTAATACATAAAATTTGCACTTACAATTGTTGCAGTACAATAAGCGTATCAATCAATGAGGCCCAATGTGTTTCATCATCAAGTGACTTCCTCAGGTGCAACAGATGAGATAGAGCATTAAATTTACATATGCCCTTTATATTATATATTCTTCTGTATTCATGTGGGCTTACAGATGAATTTCCTTATAAAGCCCGACCTTGTGAGTTATATTTCATGTCCATACCACACTCAGTAAGGCTCATTCATGAATACAGAGCAGAATGCTAAATGTACCTGAAAAAGCACAAATCAAAAAAAAAGTTTTTTTTCTCCAAAATGAAGACTTTTTTCCCACAAGTCTAGCATTAGCCACACTTGCAGATTCATTCCAAAATGCGTGTTTCCCTTACGTCCCCTTGCGGCAGCAACCATGAGATATTTCGTTCCCCTGTCAGGACAAGCAGATAGAGAGTTAATAACAAAAAACCCCACCTATAAGTAGGAGTTCCCTTCCATCCTCTGATAGTGTTTTTTCTGTCCTATGAGGTAGGTCAAGCGGAATCTTTCTAATTCCTCTTTCTTTTCTTTTTAGGTCTGAAGTACCAGGTCCCGAGGGGACTTGAGGACCGCTGGATTAACTGTCCAAGGGGCAGAATATCCAAAGGACGCCTGTGTCCTTAGGTGGAAGCGGCGCCACTGTAAAGGAACGCAGCCGAGGGTTGCCCATTACTAAGATGGCGGCCGCAGGGGGAAGCGCTGCTCAGAGCATGCGCGGATTCGGTCGCGCCTCCGGATGACGTCACACGTGCGCCGATACAGACGGAAGCGGCGAGGAGAGGGGATTTAAACCCCTAGTTTGTTTGGCGCGGTGCCTGGATTCAGACAGCGCTAAGAGACGCAGCGATCTGACAGAGTTGCCTCCCCTGCCTAGGCTGCAGCCTTCTGAGTAGGCTGTAAGGTAGTGTAGAGGATGGTGGGGTCTGTAGTAACTGTGTGTGTTAATGGACTTACACTCAATTACTTATTGGTTTTTTTCCAGATGTCCACCCCTCCTGTTCAGGATGTTCCTGCGCTTAAGAGACATAAGAAATCCAAGCACCTACAGTGTAGAGCATGTGATGACATGTTACCGGATGGATATGAGAAGAGATTATGCAAAGACTGTCTGACTTTTGTGGCACAGAAACAGGGTTCAGATGCAGACTCATCTCTGTGGATTAAGGAGTTTATTAAGACCACAGTGAAAGAAATGATGTCTAAATCACGGAGTAGCTCCGGTAAATCTGCTGACCCATCTCAATCACCTATTGAGACAGTTACAATCTCACCTGAGCAGTCAGAGGAAGATTCTTCTTCGGAGGAGGAAGAGACTCTAGCTTTATTTTCTCCAGAGAATACTGCAAAGCTGATTAGGCGTGTCAGATTTACTATGGACTCTTTGGAAGGAACAGAAACAGACACATCTTCTCAGACTATAAAGAAAGCTAAGACTTTTCCGATTCATCCTATCATGAAGGATCTTATGAAAAGGGAGTGGAAAGATCCGGAGAAAGCTCCTACTATAACTAAGAGACACAAGCTCTTGTTTCCAGTGCAAGAGGAAGAATCACAAGCCTGGGAGACGCCTCCCAAGGTAGACATAGCAATTGCTAGACTTTCTAAAAAAACTTTAATTCCTGTAGAAGACGGATCCGGGCTGAAGGATCCTATGGATCGTAAAGTGGAGTGTGTTGTTAGACGCTCTTATACTACAGCAGTCGCTTCTTGTAAGCCAGCTCTTGCAGCATCAGGTGTTGCGCGCTCTACGAGATTTTGGCTCAAACAACTTGGTGAAGATATAGCCAACAAAGTTCCAAGAGAGGATTTGTCCGATTCCCTTGCTAGGATCAATTTGGCTGTAGACTTCCTATGTGATGCCACATTAGAAGGAATCAAGTTGTCAGCTAAAGCGATGGCCTTATCCACTGCTGCTAGGAGGGCCTTATGGCTAAGAACCTGGACAGCTGATGTTGCTTCTAAGAATAGCCTTTGTACCATGGCTTTCGAACCAGGTCATCTATTCGGTTCCGAATTGGACAAGTTGCTAGAGTCTTTGTCGGGGGCCAAGAGTAAACGTTTGCCTCAGGAGAATGTTAAAAAGAGTAGAAACTCCTTTTTCAGAGCCAGAAGGTCTCCTAAACGTGAATCGCCCTTTAGGAAGGATAGAAGGAGGTCAGATAAGGACTCCTTTCGTCCCTTCAGGAAGAATACTTCGTTCAACAAGGGAGGTGATAAGCCCTCCTTCCAAAAAAAGAAGTCGCTCTTCTGACGCCAGAAGCTTTCTTCCAGTAGGAGGAAGACTACATTTTTTTCTACCAGAGTGGGAAGAAACTATAACGGACAGCTGGGTTCTCCAGCTTATAAAAGATGGCTATCGGATAGAGTTCCAGCAGCTTCCACCTCAGAGGTTTCTTCGCACTCCCTTGGCTCAGTCTGCAAAGCAGTTAGCCCTCGAGGAGGCTATCGAGGGATTTATTTCTTCCAGGGTGCTCGAGAGGGTTCCTCCGGCAGAGGTCTTTCAGGGCACATACTCAAAGGTTTTTTTGGTGCCCAAACCGAATGGTTCCTTCAGAACCATAATAGACTTACGGTTCGTCAATCAGTACATTCGGAAAAAGTCCTTCAGAATGGAGACGATCAGATCAGTGATGAATGTTATAGATCGAGGAGACCACATGGTTTCTTTGGATCTCAAGGATGCTTACCTACATGTGCCGCTGTTTCCACCCCACAGGAAGTTTCTACGCATAGCAGTGGTAATCAGAGGCTCTCTTCTCCACCTGCAGTTCAGAGTCTTACCATTCGGGATAACAACAGCCCCTCGAGTTTTTACCAAGTTGGTAGTCTCGGTAGTTGCAGTCCTGAGGAGGGATGGGATTTCGGTGATCCCATACCTAGACGATTGGCTAATTTCAGCAGTATCAGCCACACTTCTGCAGAAACATCTAACTCAGGCTATAGACTTACTCCAGACACTGGGCTGGATTATCAATTGGGAAAAGTCGACCCTTATTCCGTCAAAAGAAATTCAATTTCTGGGGTTCCTCATCAATTCAGCAGAGATGAGGATATACTTGCCAGAGGAGAGGATATGCAGGTTGATGAATGCTATACGCAACATTATAGAGCTTCCGCAGTCTTCTCTCCGTTCAGCAATGAGTGTCTTGGGTCTGATGACTTCTTCCATAGCGGCAGTGCCGTGGGCAAGGCTTCATATGAGGCCCCTACAGACAGAGATCTTAGGGAAATGGGATCGTCGGTTATCCTCACTGGAGGAGAGAATTATTGTCAGCAGGGAGACAAGACTTCAGCTACGATGGTGGCTTCAGGAGAACAAAATATCCAGGGGGTCGATGTTCCAGCAGGTGGAATGGACTGTCCTTACCACAGATGCTTCCCAGAAAGGATGGGGTGCTCACTTGTACGGCATGACAGCTCAGGGATCCTGGAATCCCATGGAAAGTTCAATGTCCTCAAATTTCAGAGAGCTGAGAGCAGTCTTCAAGGCAATCCAGTCCTTTCAACATCTCCTAAAAGGAACCCATCTGAAGATTATGTCAGACAACTCGACGACAGTTGCTTATATCAACAAACAAGGGGGTACCAGAGTGCCTGTCCTGAGTCAAGAGGTCCACAGGATCCTGTCATGGGCAGAAGTCAATGTAATCCAACTGATGGCAGTCCATATAAGAGGAGAGGACAACATGTTGGCAGATTGTCTGAGCAGGGGGTTGTCAATGCCAGGGGAATGGTCACTAGACCCCAGGATGTTTCAAAAGATCTCCAGTCTGTGGGGAATACCAGTAATAGATTTGATGGCAACCAGGAAGAACCGCAAGGTGGAGATTTTCTGCTCTCTCAACAAGCTGGATCACCCAGATTACTTGGATGCCATGTCCTTCAGGTGGGACTTTCCCCTGGTGTATATATTTCCGCCAGTTCCGATGATTCCCAGAGTGATTCAGAAGATAAGGATGAATCAAGCAAATGCCATCCTAATAGCTCCCTTCTGGCCCAAGAGAAGTTGGTTTGCACCATTGATGAGAATGTCCAGACGGAGATTTTGGATTCTTCCCCAGTTTCCTGCTCTATTGACCCAGGGGTCTCTGTGTTGTCAAGATCTTGCGAAGCTTCAACTTACAGCTTGGAGACTGATAGGTCCATTTTAACGGAGCAAGACTTATCACCTGAGGTAGTTGATATCCTCATCCATTCTAGGAAGCAATCCACTAATAGAATCTACTCTAGAAATTGGAGAATATTCAAGAGCTGGTGTTGCAATCATCAAGTTAACCATAGACAGCCACCAATCAAATCTATACTAAAATTCCTTCAAGAAGGGTTTTCCAAGGGGCTGGCCGTTAATACTATCAAGGTACAGATTCTGCCCTTTCTGCCCTTTTGGATAGGCCACTCTCTTCGTTACCCTTGGTTAAGAGATTTCTGAAAGCCATATCCAAGATCCGTCCTAGGGTGCTCTACCCTTGTCCAACATGGGATCTCTCTTTAGTTTTAAAGAAACTTTGTGAATCACCTTATGAGCCTCTTCAGGATTGTTCTTTAAAGTGTCTCTCCTTCAAAGCTCTCTTTTTAGTGGCCATCACGTCTGCTCGACGTATTAGTGAACTTCAAGCCCTCTCATCCAAGGAGCCATACATCTCCTTTTTGCCAGATCGAGTGGTATTAAGAACTTTGCCTAATTTTATACCTAAGGTATCTACAACTGGTAATATTAATCAGGAGATTGTGCTGCCTTATGTGAACCAAGGATCTAAAGCTCAAGATAGTCAGCTCCTTCTACTGGATGTGGGTAGAATTCTAAAGGTTTACCTTGAACAAACAAAGCCGTTCAGGAGAGAGGAGAATCTATTTCTCAGTTTTGCAGGAAAACAAAAGGGGCTTAAAGCGTCCAAGCCCTCCATTGCCCGGTGGATCCGGGAGACTATTCAGATGGCGTATATTAAAGATGATCTCATTCCACCATTCAAGATAAGAGCTCATTCCACGAGGAAAGTTTCAACCTCCTGGGCAGAGATGGCTGGAGTGTCGATAGACAGCATTTGCCGGGCAGCCACCTGGAGTAATCCTAATACTTTTGTTCAGCATTATAGGGTGGACATCTTAGCCTCTCAGGAAGCTTCCTTTGGCAGCAGCATAATCCAGAGGGCGGTGTAACCTGGACCCACCCTAAGACTACTCGGTAGCTCTCATGGTTGCTGCCGCAAGGGGACGTAAGGGAAGAAGTAAATTTATACTTACCGTAATTTACATTTCCCTTAGTCCCTGCGGCAGCAAGAATTACCCTCCCATTAAAGTGTTTGAAGCATTATTGTCTGTGTTACTTTTTAAATACACTATCAGAGGATGGAAGGGAACTCCTACTTATAGGTGGGGTTTTTTGTTATTAACTCTCTATCTGCTTGTCCTACCTGACAGGGGAACGAAATATCTCATGGTTGCTGCCGCAGGGACTAAGGGAAATGTAAATTACGGTAAGTATAAATTTACTTCATTCTTTAAGCAACCCATCTTATATACAGTAGAAGGATCCTCCAATGAAAACCCTGCCTGATCTGGTAGCACTGGACTCACTGGTTTCATACAATCTTCATTGAATGCACTCATTGAATGTTACTCCTTTGAATTGTTTGGTAACAAGATAACTGACATAGTAATAGTAACTATGACTCTCACTGGAGAATTCTCTTGCATCTGTAATTAGATTTTGGATGCCTTACATTGGGGATGCAGTGGCAAAGTACATTGTCCCTATAAATCATGACAACTAAGAAGCAATTGCTATTTTTGAAGATTCACTATATAAGGTGAACCTATGCACTTGTCCCCATCGTCCCCAAAGAGCCTCTAAATATCAGGGGTGATAGTCAGCAGTAGAACAGCTTGTGATTAGAACTTGTATTTGAATACAAAAGAATTTTCAAAGGAAGAAAGGGGATGATCGTGTTTGTTTTCTATTTACATGCATTGTCTTTTGATCTGCTGTTTCTCAGGCATGAAATTGCTCAACTCATAAAAATCAATCTTTCAAAAGCATTTCGAGCATTTGTTTATTTTGTGTATTATAAAGTATACGCTTGCATGCAGTGTTAATGGGTTTTAAATTATACTCACAGCTGAATACTGTTGGCTGAATACATAATCAACGTCATATGTATTAGCTCCAACAGTAATTGACTTCTCTCATTAAATTTTAAAATGTATTATAATGGGATTTTAGAAATGAAACCTAGCCTTGTCTGTGGAATTGTTCATTTCAAGTATGGTATGTTAAGCTTTCTATTACAGCAAAAGATTAACTAATATATAATATGGGCACATTTCTTCCATCATGGATATCATAAGCCAAAATATTGCTATGCCTGTGGTACAAAATCTGCATGGTAATTTGTTAAACAATCATTTTTTTTTTTAAGTTGTGTTTTGATCTAAACAATCATTGTAAACCTAATCAGGGGTCTGTAGTAATATAAAATATCTGATTGCATGGCGTTATCGATATGTTAAGTATTATTAGCATTCTGACTTGGTTATTGTAGCATGTACATACATGTAACCCTTTCTTGGCCCAAAACTTTCTTGGCTACTTTGGATTAGAATACAGTTACATTATGACTATATCTTTCTCAGCTGGGCCCTCGCAGCGTTGTGTGGAGGAAGGGTTGGTATTGCTGATCAGGATAGCTCCTGCTATGTGGCCTCAGGCGGCAATAAGCAGCCAGTTACCAAGGGCGGCAAAAATGCTGCCTCTAGTAACTTTAAGAGAGAAACTTTAATTTTTTAAAACAGAAATTCAGCTCTGCAAGTGCAGAGACTGCAAATGCACTTTCTGCTCTAGCAATGCGGCCCCCCCCTGGACCATTTACAACTCCAAAGGGGTAAGAGTGGACCGGGTGGAGGGGGGGCAGTTTCAGGGCAGAGATGCAGCTGTTGCTGATTTAGGCAAGAAGATTAGGAAAGTGGATGCAGCACTTTCTAAGCATCAACTGCATGTTTATTAAACAGAAATGTATGTGTACTCACTTACTACAAGGTTGCATTGGGATATACACAGCTCTATCTGAATTTATTTTGCTGCCCTTGGTACCTTGCTGGGGGCTTCTCAACTCGACTTAACTTCTCATGGCAGCAGACAAGTTTTAGTGACAATCAATACTAGCCTGATACTAGCCTGATGCCCACTAAGTGCCTGCTTACTTTAAGCCAAGTTTTGCCAGGAGAACTACCTCCACTCTATCAATTCTTACTAGAGACCAGCACTGTCAAGCTTACACTTCAGAAGAGTATTTTTACAGGCGCTCTCCCTTGTTCATGAGGTCCCTGTTATCCAACTTCCACTTAGGGCTTGGATCCTTTAGTGCACTTTTCTTTACTGGGAGACTTAGGAGCCTATTTATAAAAGTTTGAAGTGAGTTTGAGTGAGTTTTTTTTTTTTTAAGAATGAGGGGCCTGTTTATTTTGCTGTGGAAAATGAAATTCACCAAAAAAATGGTTTAAAAGACTGTGCAAAATAAATGGAGACGTTGTCATCCAAATGGCAGATTTTACTCAGTTATTTCACGTAAGTTCCGGCAGATGAAAAAACATGTAAAAAATGATGCCAATTTCATACTGTTTTTTACATGGTGAAGCCTTGCAATGTGTGCTGAATGTTGTAGCCGTTTTTTACACAGCATAATAAATCTGCCCCTGAGTCTTCCCTAGCCTTATTGAATATATGCCTATGTTTATGTCATTTTAGGCTAATGGCCACGGAGAGATTGGTTGCCCACGATAAATCTCTGCTACCACAGGTGACTAGTCTTTCTGAAATGCCTTTCCACTGGCAAGAAAGTCAATCACTGGTGGAAAGGCATACTTGTTGCTTTATTTTCCAAAATTGCACGAATTTGCCTGCAGGAGGAAACTTTGCGCGTCTTCAGAAAAATGAAGCAACACGTAGGCCTTTCCACTACTGATTCACTTTGTTGCCGATGGAAAGGCATTTCGGAGAGATTAGTCTCCCATGGCAGCAGAAATTTATCGCAAGTGACTAACCTCTCCATGTGGTGTTAGCCATAGGGTTTTCTTCTACCACAACGAAACTCTCAATTTAAAAAAGCACAAATGTTTTCTTGTCTATTAAAAAAAACAACCAGAAAAAAAACACAGACAACGAAATGCGCAAAAAAAATATGAATACCTCAAATTGGGCCAAGTGCTCCGACCTATTTTATAACTCATGAACAGGAACTTGTCTAATGACCCCTGGGCTGATAGAGAGAACATTTCACTTAGGGGCATAGGTTGCAGATACCAAGAGTTTTTAGCCAGGATGGGAATTCCCAAACCAGCAGGTAATTCAATTAGGCCTGTAACCTTCCAACTGCAGCAAATCAGTACCAGGCCCGGATTTGTGGCAGTCTGTCTGGTTTAAAACCAGAGGTGGCAACCATAGATTTAATCTTATAGGTTCCTACCTACCATAGCTGGGACAGCTGAAACTTTTATCAGGTACAAAGAAGAAAATAAAGCATGCAAAAAAGCTTACTAACTGGCTGGTGGCTGGTTGAATCAACTTGCTTCTCACTTCAACAAAAAAGGGATAAGTATTTTGTGTTTTTTAACTGTTGGGTTTAATTTTTTTTTAAAGTATTTAGAGTTTTTGGTGATTATTTACAAATTTTGGTCGAACTATAAGGCTTACAGCAGGTTTGCCAGAAATTACATTCCTTTGTAATTACCCTCAGTTTGAGGTGGGTGGGGTTTGATTAGTTCACCTGAACAGACTGTATAAATAGACCTACTGGCACTCCAGTGGCGCTTGCTCTGGTGGTTGGTGCTCTGTAAGTGGGCTCTGTAAGTGGAGTTATAAACACAGGAGTTAGTGGGGCTCTGTAAGTGGAGTTATAAACACAGGAGTTACAAACTAAGGGAGTTAAAAACAAGGTACAAAGTTTGTATTTATTTCATAGTTACATAGTTACATAGTTACATAGGGTTGAAAAAAGACCATTGTCCATCAAGTTCAACCCATCCGAGTAAACCCAGCACACAACCTATACTAACCAATCTATACACTCACATACATAAACTATATATATACAACCAGTAATACTAACTGTAGATATTAGTATCACAATAGCCTTGGATATTCTGCTTGTTCAAAAACTCATCCAGGCCCCTCTTAAAGGCATTAACAGAGTCTGCCATTACCACATCACTAGGAAGGGCATTCCACAGCCTCACTGCCCTCACCGTGAAAAACCACCTACGCTGCTTCAAATGGAAGCTCTGTTCCTCTAATCTATAGGGGTGACCTCTGGTGCGCTGATTGTTTTTATGGGAAAAAAGAACATCCCCCAACTGCCTATAATCCCCTCTAATGTACTTGTACAGAGTAATCATGTCCCCTCGCAAGCGCCTCTTTTCCAGAGAAAACAACCCCAACCTCGACAGTCTAACCTCATAGCTTAAATCTTCCATCCCCTTTACCAGTTTAGTTGCACGTCTCTGCACTCTCTCCAGCTCATTAATATCCTTCTTAAGGACTGGAGCCCAAAACTGCACTGCATACTCAAGGTGAGGCCTTACCAGGGACCTATAAAGCGGCAAAAATATGTTCTCATCCCTTGAGTCAATGCCCTTTTTTATACAAGACAGCACTTTATTTGCTGTAGTAGCCACAGAATGACACTGCCTGGAATTAGACAACTTGTGATCTACAAAAACCCCTAGATCCTTCTCCATTAAGGATGCCCCCAACACACTACCATTCAGTAGATAGTTTGCGTTTATATTATTCCTACCAAAGTGCATAACTTTGCACTTGTCAACATTGAACCTCATTTTCCAGTTTGCTGCCCAGTTTTCCAATTTTGTCAAATCGCTCTGCAAAGCGGCAGCATCCTGCATGGAACTTATAGTTTTGCACAATTTAGTGTCATCAGCAAAAATAGAAACAGTACTCTCTATGCCCACCTCCAGGTCATTAATAAACAAGTTAAAAAGCAAAGGACCAAGGACTGACCCCTGCGGTACTCCACTAACCACACTGGCCCAATTAGAAAATGTTCCATTTACCACCACTCTTTGTACTCTATCCTTCAGCCAGTTTTCTATCCAATTACAAATATTATGTTCTAGGCCAATATTCCTCAATTTGATCATTAACCTTCTGTGCGGTACTGTATCAAACGCTTTAGCAAAATCTAAGTAGATGACATCAACTGCCATTCCAGCATCAAGGTTCCTGCTCACCTTCTCATAAAAGGCAACTAAATTAGTCTGGCAAGATCTGTTACGCATAAAACCATGCTGGCACAAACTAATAGTATTGTGAACTGCAATGTATTCAACTATCCTATCCCTTATTACCCCTTCCAGAAGCTTTCCTACTACTGATGTCAGACTAACAGGCCTATAGTTTTCAGGCTGAGAACGAGATCCCTTTTTAAATAACGGCACCACATTAGCAATCCGCCAGTCTCTCGGCACCATGCCAAACCTCAACGAATCCTGAAAAATTATGTGAAGAGGCTTGGCAATCACAGCGCTCAGCTCATTTAATACCCTGGGATGAATCCCATCCGGTCCTGGACCTTTGTTTACCTTTACATGTTCAAGTCTCTTTTGAATTTCCTCCTGAGTGACCCATGCGCCAGTAGCTAAATTACTAGCACTGGGTATATTAAAAGGGAAGCCTTCATTATCTGGCTCCTCAGATGTATAGACAGATGAAAAATAAGAGTTCAAAATTTCAGCTTTTTCCCCGTTCTCATCAACCAACGTACCTCCCCGTGATAATAAAGTTCCCACCCCTTCTTGCTTCATTTTTTTACTATTCACATAATTAAAAAATAATTTTGGATTCTTTTTACTCCTAGCTGCAATATCCCTTTCCATCTCTATTTTAGCTTGCCTGATAGCTTTTTTGCATGCTTTATTTGCTTCCTTGTACCTGATGAAAGTTTCCGCTGTCCCAGCTAACTTGAATGCTTTAAAAGCACGTTTTTTATTACCAACCTCGACCTTAACTCTTTTATTCAGCCATAAGGGTTTTGCTTTGCGATGCCTCTCCTTGCTTACAAGGGGAATATACTGTTGTGTATACCTGCAAAGCAATGTTTTAAAGATGTTCCATTTTCCTTCTGTGTCTAACCCCATGAAAAGCCTTTCCCAGTTGACACATTGCAGAGATGCCCTTAAACTGGCAAAGTCTGCACGTCTAAAATTGAGCGTTTTAGTTACTCCCTTATAGAGCTGTCTCTGTAGCATTATCTCAAAGGAGACCATGTTGTGATCACTGTTCCCCAAATGCTCACCCACACAAATGTTAGAGATAAGTTCAGTATTATTAGATATTACCAGGTCCAAAATAGACTCATTCCGAGTAGGTTCTTGAACCACCTGAAATAAAAAGTTGTCATTTAGCATATTTACAAACCTACTAGCTTTTTCTGACTTAGCCACCCCATTACTCCAGTCAATGTCCGGATAATTAAAGTCCCCCATAATAACAACTTGACCCAATTTTGAAGCCTCCTCCATTTGCAAAAGTAGCTGGGCCTCATCCCCCTCATCTATACGGGGTGGTTTATAGCATACACCAATGATCATTTTCTTTGTGACCTTCAGCCCTACTGAAATTTCTACCCAAAGAGATTCAACGTTTTCATTGGTAATGTCTTTATTACATGGCTTTAAATCTGACTTTACATAAAGACAAACCCCTCCACCCTTTTTAATCCCTCTGTCCCTCCTAAAAAGCGTATACCCATTTAAATTCACTGCCCAGTCGCATTTTTCATCCCACCAGGTCTCAGTGATACCAATTAAGTCATAATTTTCAATACATGCAATAGCCTGCAGCTCCCCTATTTTTCCCGACAAGCTACGTGCATTAGCCAGCATGCAGCGGAGATTACTACTTCTTCCTCTACAGCTTATATTAGCTAAAGGACAGTTATAGCTAAGGTGAAAATTAGTCTGTTTCCCTTGTAACAATGGAAGCTCCTTATCTGATATCAAGTCTTTTCACCTATTTTTGTTTAACTGTTTCTGTAACTGGGAAAATGAGTGGCAGCAACATTGAAGGTCTGACAGTGCACAGCCTGCCACATGTATGCATGTATTTTCACCTTAGCTCTACATAGTAACATAGTAAGTTAGGTTGAAAAAAGACATACGTCCATCACGTTCAACCATAATGCCTATATATAACCTGCCTAACTTCTAGTTGATCCAGAGGAAGGCAAAAAACCCCATCTGAAGCCTCTCTAATTTGCTGCAGAGGGGAAACAATTCCTTCCTGACTCCATGATCATCGGACCAGTCCCTGGATCAACTTGTACTAAGAGCTATCTCTTTTCACCTATATTTGTTTAACTGTTTCTGTAACTGGGAAAATGAGTGGCAGCAACATTGAAGGTCTGACACAGTGCACAGCCTGCCACATGTATGCAGTTGTGGAACAACAGTCAAAAGTGCATACCTCTGTTGTGGTTGTGAGCAAATTGCCACTTTAGAGGCTCACGTTAGAGCCCTAGAGGAACAAGTTGCAACACTGTGTTCAATCGACAATCTTGAGAGACGTCTCTTGCTTACTGAGCAGGAGCTAGTGGGGTCAGATAGTTTGGGATGATAAGGCAGTAAACTAGGTGACAGTTAGATAATCTAGTGTGGGGAAAAGGAAGAGGGAGGCTGCACCAGGGTTTGCGCATCCCAACAGATTTGCCAGATTGTGTGAAGAAGATGGGAGTGTGAACTCTGGACTGGCGTTTCTAGATGAGGCTGATCTCTCTAACAGTTTGTCTAGTAGTGGTGGGAAGGAGAGCAGAGCTAGGCCTAAACAGATGGTGGTTATAGGGGATTCGATCATTAGGAAAGTGGACAGGGTAATCTGTCGAGGGATTGCTTCAACCAAACAGTTTGCTGTCTTCCTGGTGCCAGGGTACGGCATGTGGTTGATCGGGTTGACAAATTATTGGGAGTGGCTGGGCATGACCCGGCTGTCTTGGTACATATCAGTACTAACGACAAAATGAACGGTAGGTGGAGGACCTTAAAGAGTGAGTTCAGGGATCTAGGCTCTAAGATTAAGGAAAGGTCCTTCGATGTCATTTTTTCAGAAATTTTGCTGGTGCCACGTGCAGATTTAGGGAGACAGCGGGAGCTTAGGGGCCTAAATGCATGGCTAAAGTCTTGGTGTAGGAAGGAAGGGTTTGGGTTCCTAGAGCACTGGGCTGACTTTTCTTTGGGGTCCAATCTATACAGCCGGGACGGATTGCACCTCAATGGAAGGGGGTCTGCTGTGCTAGAGGAGAGAATGGTTAAGAAGCTGGAGGAGTGTTTAAACTAGACAAGGGGGGGTGGATGAGCTAGAGTTTTATGGGAAAGCTAGTGTAGAGGGGGCAGTGGAACTAGCAAAGGCTTGTGGGGGAGGAGTGAGGGGGGGCATATAGTTTATCAGATAAGGAGCTGCCATTGTTACAATGGAAACAGACTAATTTTCACCTTAGCTCTACATAGTAACATAGTAAGTTAGGTTGAAAAAAGACATACGTCCATCACTTTCAACCATAATGCCTATATATAACCTGCCTAACTTCTAGTTGATCCAGAGGAAGGCAAAAAACCCCATCTGAAGCCTCTCTAATTTGCCGCAGAGGGGAAAAAATTCCTTCCTGGCTCCATGATCATCGGACCATAACCCTGTATTCCCTCACTTGCTAAGTGGCCATCCAACCCCTTCTTAAAGCTATATAATGTATCAGCCAGCACAACTGATTCGGGGAGGGAATTCCACAACTTTACAGCTCTCACAGTAAAAAATCCTTTCCGAATATTTAAACGGAACCTCCCTTCTTCTAAACGGAGTGGGTGCCCTGGTGTCCGTTGGAAGGACCTACTGGTAAATAAAGCATTAGAGAGGTTATTATAGACCGAACTTGGCCAGTCTTTCTTCATAACGGAGACTTTCCATACCCTTAACCAGCTTAGTTGCCCTTCTCTGGACCCTCTCTAATTCAGTAATGTACCATTTAAGCACTGGAGACCAAAAATGAACAGCATATTCTAGATGGGGCCTTACCAGCGCTCTGTAAAGGGGAAGAATAACCCCCTCCTCCCGTGAATCTATACCCCGTTTAATACAGCTCAAAACCTTGTTTGCCCTTGCAGCTGCTGCCTGGCATTGCTTGCTACAGCCAAGTTTATTATCTACAAGGACTCCAAGGTCCTTCTCCATTATGGATTTGCCTAGTGCAGTCCCATTAAGGGTATAAGTGGCTTGCATATTTTTACATCCCAGGTGCATGACCTTACATTTATCCACATTAAATCTCATCTGCCACTTAGCCACCCAGATTGCCAGTTGGTCAAGATCCTGCGGCAAGGATGCCACATCCTGGATAGAATTGACTGGTCTGCAGAGTTTTGTGTCATCTGCAAACACTGATACATTGCTTATAATACCCTCCCCTAAGTCATTTATAAACAAGTTAAACAAAAGTGGACCCAGTACAGAACCCTGAGGGACCCCACTGAGAACCTTACTCCAAGTAGAGAATGTACCATTAACAACAACGCTCTGTACCCGATCCTGAAGCCAGTTTTCTATCCATGTGCAAACAACTTCACTAAGACCAATAGACCTTAGTTTAGAAAGCAGTTGTTTGTGGGGAACGGTATCAAATGCTTTGGCAAAATCCAAATAGATTAAATCTACTGCATCCCCACTGTCCAGCTTCTTACTTACCTCATCATAAAAAGCAGTTAAATTAGTCTGACATGACCCATCCTTCATAAAGCCATGCTGATTACTGCTCATAATGCCATTCTCCAGTACATAATTTTGTATGTGATCCCTTAACAAGCCACCACGGATGTCAAACTTACAGGCCTATAATTGCCAGGCTGAGATCTTACTCCCTTTTAAAAATAGGAATGACATTCGTCTTCTTCAAATCCCTAGGTACCATACCTGATGAAAGCGAGTCTGAGAATATCAGAAACAAAGACCACTGTAAATCTGACGCTAGCTCTCTCAGTACCCGAGGGTGTATTCCATCTGGCCCAGGTCCCTTGTTCACCTATATGCTTCCTCCAGCCCCCCCCAGCATCCTCCTGCTTCCCCCAGGGCAAACCCAGCATCCTCTGGCTCCCCCCAAGCATCCTCCTGCCCCCCCCCAGCATCCTGCTGTTTCCTCCAGGGCTCCCCCCAACCATCCTCCAGCTCTCCCCCAGGGCCCCCCCAAGCATCCTCCTGCTTCCCCCAGGGCCCCCCCAAGCATCCTTCAGGGCCCCCAAGCATCCTTCAGCTCCCCCCTTCCCTCCCCCCAGCGGCCTCCTGCTTCCTTCCACTCCGGTGGTGTCCTCCGCTATGTGCCGCGGCTCCCCACTACTTCTGTGCTTTTATTAAGTTGCATGCGTGTGACGTCAGTACACTCGGGCTCAACCTTATAAACACACAGAAGTAGCGGGGAGCCGCGGGACATAGCGGAGCACGTCAGATAGATAGGGAGCACGCCAGATAAGCATAGGGCCCGGACTTGATTAAAGGGGGCCCGAGCTAAGGAAACTCTAGCATGGCCGGGCCCCCTTTAAAGTTAAAAACGCCTGAGCCAGGTACGATTGTCCCCCTGTGCCCCCCTGTGCCACCCACACAAATGTTAGAGATGAGTTCAGTGTTCTTAGATATTATCAGGTCCAAAATAGAGTCATTCCTAGTAGGTTCTTGAACCGCCTGAAATAAAAAGTTGTCATTTAGCATAGTTACAAACCTACTAGCTTTTTCTCCCCCAAAATAACAAAATGACCCAGTTGCGAAGCCTCCTCCATTTGCAACAGTAGCTGTGAGTGTATGTGAGTGTATAGATTGGTAAGTATAGGTTGTGTGTGCTGGGTTTACTTGGATGGGTTGAACTTGATGGTCTTTTTTCAGCCCCATGTAACTATGTAACTATCAGGCAAGCTAAAATAGAGATGGAAAGGGGTATTGCAGCAAGGAGTAAAAGGAATCCTAACTTATTTTTTAAATATGTAAATAGTTAAAAAAATAAGCAAGAAGGGGTGGGACCCTTATTATCTCGGGGGGGGGGGGGTTAGTTGGTTGATGAAAAAGTAGAAATTCTGAACTATTATTTTTCATCTGTCTACACAACTGAGGAGCCAGCTAATGAAGGTTTCCTTTTCAATAGAACTGATGCATGGGTCACTGAGGAGGAAATGAAAAAGAGACTTGAACATGTAAAGGTAAACAAAGATCCAGGACTAAATTGTTTCATCCCAGGGTACTAAACAAGCCTAGCTCTGTGATTGCCAAACCTCTCCACTTAATTTTTTAGGATTCATTAAGGTCTGGCATGATGCTGGAGGACTAGTGAATTGCTAATGTGGTGCCTGTTCTCAGCCAGAAAACTATAGGCCTGTTAGTCTGACATCAATGGTAGAAACGTTTTTTAAAGGTCTAATAAGGGATAGGATACGTGAATACATTACACATACTGTGAGTTTGTGCCGAAGAGCATGCCAGACTAATTTAATTGCCTTTTATGAGGAGGTGAGCAGGAACCTCGATGCTGAGATGGCAGTGGATGTCATCTACTTGGACTTTGCTATAGCATTTGATACAGTACTGCACAAAAAAATTAATAATAAAATTGAGGGATATTGGTAGTAAATGGAATATCCGCTAACAGTATTGTTAGTGGAGTACCACGGGGGTCAGTCCTTGGTCCTTTGCTTTTTAACTTGTTTATTAATGACCTGGAGGTTGGCATAGAGAGTACTGTTTCTAGTTTTGCTGACGATACTAAATTGTGTAGAAAAATGCTGCCATTTTGCAGAGTGATTTTGCAGAGTGATTTGACAAAATTGAAACACTAGGCAGCAAAATGGAAAATGAGGTTCAATGTTGACAAGTGTAAAGGTATGCATTTTGGTAGAAATAATATAAACCGACGATACTACTTCAAATCGCTTATCACTCGGAATCGCTATGAGACCCTTTTTCGAGAGATTTTACAAAGAATGCATTGTCATTCCAAACTATTGGAATCACTGAAAACCCACTGAGCGGGAAGTCGCTGCAATTTTCCCATTGCACTGAATGTAATTTCTAATAGTGGGCGGGGAATATGAGACCTGGATTTGTGGGAAATAGAATCATTCTGTTGTGGAAATCTGTAATAATCGCTTCTTAGGAAAAGACAAGCGACTTTTCGCTCAAACTTGCTTTTTAAAAATCACAGCGACTAATCTCTCCGTGGGACATTAGCCTAAATAGTAGTGTGTTGGGAATATCCTTAATTGAGAAGGATATGGGGATTTTTGTAGATAACAAGGCAGAGTCATTCTCTGGCTACTAAAGCAAATAAAGTGCTGTCTTGTATAATAAAGGGCATTGACTCAAGGGATGAGAACATAATTTTCCCTTTTTTTGGGTCCCCGGTAAAGACTCACCTTGAGTATGCTTCAGTCCTTGAGCTGGAGAGAGTGCAGAGATGTGCAGCTAAACTGGTAAAGGGGATGGAAGATTTAAACTATGAGGTTAGACTGTCGAGGTTGGGGTTGTTTTCTCAGAATTAAAGGCACTTGCGAGGGGACATGATTACTCTGTACAAGTACATTAGAGGGTATTATAGACAGATAAGGGATTTTCTTTTTTCCCATAAAAATGATCAGCACACCAGAGGTCACCTTTTTAGATTAGAGCAAAGGAACTTTCATTTGACGCAGCGTACGTGTGTTTTAATGGTGAGGGCAGTGAGGTTGGGGAATGCCCTGATGTTGTGATTGTTGAAATACTTATGGGTCTACAACAATATTATGGAAACATGAGCATTATGTGGGAAATGGAATTTACTTTTCATAGACACCAAACAAACCAGGCCTAACACATATTATTCTGGTTTTACCTGAATATTGGATAATCCCAAGATGGATCATCATAACACGGGAGTGTTTGGAGTCTTTGGGGAGCTCTAGCTACAAGCTGATGGCTGGGCACCATAATTTTTATCTTTAGTAAAAGATATTTATGGGTCCAAAGAAATATTAGCTAAGAATCTTCCTTGAGATAGACCACCCCACTGTAGCACAGGTATGATAATTTAGTTATCTTGTTGATTCATTTGGCCCTGTATGGCTCTTCACACCTCCCAAGCCAGACAGTCTTCAGTGTCTTTTAGGGGGTATTTGAGAATTACCCCCTACTGTGAAGGGTTTCCCTCAAATGTGGATTCCTTAACCCTTTCTATGCTGCCCCAACATGACACTGGGGTTTTCCAGATATGGAATCTTTCCGTTATTTGGATCCCCACAATTTGTCTGCTAAAAATCATTCAAATACTGAATAAACCCAAAAGGATTGTTTTGCCTCCAATATGGATTCATTATACCTTAGTTGGGATCAAGTACAAGGTTCTGTTTTATTACTACAAAGAAAAAGTCAAAATCATTTTTTAAATATTAGGATCATTTGCTTAAAATGGAGTCTATGGGAGATGGCCTTTCAGTAATTCAGAACTTTCTGGATAATGGGTTTCCGGATAAAGGATCCAATACCTGCATAACATTGATAAGCAAGTCAAATCAGCAAATCCATACCTCATCACTATCACTAGACAAAAAGATTTATTGAATACCATCATCACAAAAAGCAATTTTTGTTTCAAAATATTATTTGCAAGCAAAAAGCTGCACTATGGGTGCTATCATGGCACTGATGTGTTATTTATGAATACATTTATCCTTTCAATAACAGCTTTAGTCCATTTGTCTGCTTGTATATGCATTATCCCAATTTTTTTCAATTGGTTTGGCAGTGTACAGAAATTCTACATTTTCTACTTTTGGAATGTCAGTGTATAAACTAGGTACAGAGAGTCCCATTGGTCACCACATTCCATCCCAATGCTTTCATCCTCAAATGCTGGGTAAGAGGATCTCAGATATTTTGTGCACCATCCTTTTCCTATACAAAAGGGTAGAAGCATGGGTGACCTAATCAGATGATTCCTTTTATTTTCTAGCTTCTATTGTCTGCCTGCTCTTCCTCTGTCTCTGCAATTTGCAAAAAGTGCTCTGCTGTTTGAATATTCTGCCTAGATGCATCTAAAAAAAAGACCAGCAGGGGGACCCTCTGCCTGCAGTAATTACCCAACAATTATGATTGTTGCTAGGGAGCTCGGCATGCAAACAAGAGACAGCTAACGGTATTTACAGTTTGTTTACCAAGGTAAAAGCATTTAGACATGTAGCTTTAAAGAATAAATAAAAAGAGTATGAGATATATTATCTAGAAACCCATTGATCAGAAAACTCCAAAATACAGGAATTTCCATAGAGTCCCATAGTTTATTCTTCTCTGAACTAGCTAGCTAGTAGTATGCAGTTACACGCTGAAATCTACTGTGTGTTTGCACCCGGCTGGTGCTGGGTGCAGGCAGCCAGGGTGGATTCTTGGCCTGTGTTTATCCACAGGCCGAGAATCTGTCTCATGTGGCAGGAGACTAACAGTCTTACTAGTAAGTGTTCCCTCACATGCCACTCAACTGCTAGACATTAATTTTTTTGTGCTACCATAGATATTGTTGTCCCTCCATCATTTTGAATGCATTTTGAATTTTTTTACCACCAGTCCTTGCCCACGCCCCCTGTGCTGCCCCACAGTAGAGTTGCCACCTGGTTGGTATTCTACCAGAATTTCAGGCACTGTCTCAATTGTGTTTCCCGAGTGGGTCACTCCCTGGGCCTTCTTCTGGCCTCAAACCCCCCCCCCCCCCAAGTGCTGTACAATAGGCTAGGGCAAGGGGACAAGGAAGCGGGTCCAGCCCTGTCTGTGGGTCTACAAAACCTGTGTCCCTGCCCAAACTCCAAATGACCAATACCTCTTCATTCAATTTCTCTTTGGCAGGAAACAAATACATTGTTTCATGACACATTCCACTACATTATCTAATGGGAATAAGCAAACAACAAATCGCATTGTTTCCAAAATCCTCATCAACCACTGCTGAACTCTCCTCATACTCTACAATAACATCTAGTGGCACCCTTTCCTCCAACAACTGGAAAGCACTTTTAACATATAAGTGCATTTGCTCTAACCTCTTTGTTGTGCAAGAAAAAATGTTGCCTCTGTCTTGGGCTACCCATCAATCTCCCTTTACCTCTCTCTGCCCCTCCCACCCTATATCATTCTCTAGTCTTATTCTTTTTTTACTCACTCCATACATACATATTCGGTTTTACTCCCTCTTCCCCTCCAACCTTCTGGTCTTACTTGATATGCTAAAGCTCCTATCCCCCTTAATCCATCTCCAGTCATGCTGCCCCTACCACCGTCCCTGTTTCCTTTTGCCTTGGATCCTTTCATATTGGTCTCAGCCAAACCTGACCAAGTGGTATAAGGGAGAAAGATTGACCCAAGTAAAATGGAACAATTGCAACATTCCTGAATATGTCATCACTGCTTTAGTATGGGTCAGGAAGTGGACCTTGTCCAAGCAACAGCTCGATACGGTCCCCCGAAAAGCCCTGTATAGTGAGATTGTTCAGGGTTATTTTGTTGCTGCCCCTGTGTTCAGTGACTGCATAGGTGACACCACAGAGCGGTCACTTCGTCACTTGAACAGCAAATCGTTACCTCCCAAACTGTACGATGTTCAGTGGCTGTCTCTGCATGGGAAACTGAAGGTGCGAGGTAATTACCAGTACCTCTCTCGGCAGGACAGGGTGTGCCCCTGGGGATGTGCTGTTGAGGAAACTCAATGCCATTTTTTGGTTCACTGCCCAGTGTCAACAGCGGTCAGGTGTTCCCTAGCAACAGAGTTACAGTTTCCTTCTCTGAAACTGGCCGGATACGCTCACCTGGCCTATGGAACGCTAGATAACGCCGCCTACAGTGCTGACCACACCTACATCATTGTGTCAGTCTTTAAGTATTTCCTGTGGCAGTTCCGGTGCAAGCAGACCATTGGGCACCCTAACACCTCTGTAGACAGCATGGTGAGGGCAATGGTTAGTGAGTTGGCCAAGCTGCGCGTCCCAGTGCCCAAAGGTTAGTGAGTTGGCCAAGCTGCGCGTCCCAGTGCCATGATACCAGGGCACACATTAGCCGCCCTTATCCTGTTAGCTGCTGCCTGGCTTACTGGTTATTTGTGCTCTCAACTGGGATCCCCATGGGGCCATAGTTCAGGTAACAATATGTTTCTCCCAGGTTTTCTAGGAGTTGTAACATTGTTATTAGACTGTGTTCTTACATGGGACTTGGAGCTTTCTGGACCTGCAAAGCTCACTATGTTGGATTTTGCTCCTTCAGACCACCGGGAGCAACAGGATGTAAATAGTTTTGATTTTCAATCGTCCTCTTCCGGAAATCCACGGCAAAATCATAGACTCTTCCCAGGACTGAGACTGCTTTTGTCCATATGTCAGGATCTTCATTGGGACATTTGGCCAGTGGACTGGGGGATGAATTTTGGTTATAACGTGTAATTATTTGCCGGCATGTCGGTCTGAGTTCTGTTAATTCTCTTTTGTGAAGTTTTTAATAAAAACACATAAAATCCCTGTTTCCTTTCCCATTCCTCCTCTCTCATTAAGTGTACCATGGCTGGTCAGCACTCAGCTGCAGGTTAAAAAAAACCCACAGGTACATAGGGACTACAGGGAGAAAGTAGAATAAAAGTGAAAACAGCAAGTGGGCTTGCTCATGCCAATGAGGCTCACGGAGACCTGTTGGAAACTGGCACTGCTCAAGAACCGCACCATCATGAGTTCCAGGTCCCGCCTAATGAGACCACAGATCTGGAAGATGGTGGCGCGGCTCAGACGGTACATCCTCGATAGCTCATAGAGAGAAGCTATAGCCCCCCAGAATCAACAAGGCTGCCTGATCCCAGAAGGCATGAATGGAGCAGGCACCTCCTGTTGCTGCCCTTCTGTTTGTTCCCTAAAACCCATGCAATATTAATACATTTAAACTGTATGAAAACGAAATCAAACAGTATTAAGGACGGCAAATATTAGATCATTTGAAATCTTCAACACACTATCATGGGAATACCTTGTTTATTTTACAGGAGAAGGAAAGGTAAAATCACTGGGGGGTGCCAAAATGTTAGGCATCCCCAGTGATTGTAATTGCTTACCTTATACCCCAGGTTGGTGCTCCTGTTGCCTAGCCTGGTGTAGCTTAGAATGAGCGACACTCTTGCTCCTTTCTTAGCGATCCCGGGGCTGATGCATGTGCGGTAGAGTGAAAAAGACGTTTTTTTAATTAAAGTTCTGCTTTTACTCTACTGCGCAAGTGGCAAGAAGGCAGAAGAAAAAGGAGGAGGAAACTACCCTGGGGTGGTGTCCAAGGGATAAGGTAAGAGGTGCACCAACCCCCTCCCCCACACACATTGTGCACACTTAATGGAGAGGAGGAGCGCAGATGCCCACATTTGCCAGGAGGAGGGTGTGGGTTTGGTTCAGTGGAGGCCACGGGGCCCATAAATGCTGGATCCCAACTGGTATTTTCGCAGTGCCCCCCAGCCCAGTTCAACCTTGCTTCCTCAGTAGGGTTAGTCACCCTGAAACACTAATGGTGAACTGCTGGTTATAATAAATGGGGTAAACGAACCACCTGCATTATACTGAGTATTTTGCAACACCACACATTTAGGTCAACACCAACGCTGCAGTGCTTAGAAGTTATTAAAGGTGCAGTTGTAGATTGTATCTTGCTTCTTTATTTATTGTCCACACAACAAGAAAATGATCAGCTATTCTGGTTTTTGCAGTTTTGTTTAGTGTCACACTGTTGCACTTAGCAACACACAACAATACTTGTAGTTCTTAAAACACTCATGCAGTTTCACCAGCCCAACAAGCTGTTAGCCAGGCAATATAGGTCTTGTTTTAACTATTAAATATTGTGTTCCTATGGCAGTGTAATCACAACTGACAGAGAAATATTTGTGCTAAAGTTAATGCCATAATTTATTCATCACTTGTGCATAAGTTCTAAATAATTGTTGCTGCTTCCTTTCTTTCCTATAGCACTGTTCTTTTTTTTTTGTTTCTTCCTATATTATGCCGTGCTAAATCTTTCCTCCTTTCTTTCTTCTTGTATAGTGCTGTCTTTTTTATTAAAGAGATACTGACACCTCAAATTAAACTTTTTAAAAAATGTCATAACATTGTCTTTGCATGCGAGTTATAATTTTGCCTGTAATTTTGTTGTCTAGTGCTTTTACATTACCTATAAGATCCCCCACGTTCCTCTATGACGGGGCTGCCATATTTGTGCAGCAAGAGTCCATTAGCATTAGAAGCTTTAACCAGGGGTGTTTTAGGCCCCTGAGCCGCCCAAGGCAGCCCATCCAATGCTACCCCCCTCGCCCCCCTGTGCTTACCATTACAGCACCAGAGGGGGTCCGGGGGGGGCCGCATCGCTAGTGTAGAGATTTTTCATGTCAGTATCACTTTAATATAGTGCCTCCCTTCTCCCATCATAATGACCTGTAGCACTCCCCTCCTTTAATTTATTTGTTATTCTAACAAGTGCACTCTAACTGATTTTTTCACTCTTCTGACTCTCCCATTTACCCAAACAACACACTTGGACACTGTAGCTGGGAAGAGAAGGCCGCAGTTATTTATTTATTAACAATAAAACTTAACATCAGTTAACATTTGTAACATTATTGTACAAAACCGTTTGTATAACAAACATTTACAGTAACCTTTTCAAACCGACAATCCTTACTCGCCTCCCAGGGACTGGCCCTGCGCCCAAATGTAACGCCTGGTTCCTGCCTCCTTTTCCCCCGACCTAAACCGAGGCTAATTGCTTTCCGATCAGGGCTGCAGGCCAACCGGGCTACACTCTTCTTGGCAAGTACCCCCCTTAAACTTCCCCCTGGGGGCACGGAGTAATGTACCCTCCGCCACAGGCATGGCTGCTTGACTCCTCAAGCACGCCACGACTCGCCAACCAGCCGCCCTAGGGCCCTCTCGATTCCCTCACCCAGTGCCAAGTTAAACAAGTCAGTCCCTACCTCCAACAAATGGACCCCGTCCTTCCAATAGTAACCGGGTAATTTCCCCTCCAGGACCTTATGCCTCACTACCACCCCGTCAAACTTTCTCACGAAAGCAGCTAGCAATTTGTTCACCTTGCCCCTGTTTCTCTCCATTTTCTGCCCATCCCTGGTATGCCTCCATACTAACAACGACACCATCTCTGACCATACGATCACTATGTCCAGAAACATACGCCTTATCTTATCCAAATCATTTTTCATTGCTGTTACCAACTCTCTCTGAGGAACTAACCCTATATCACGTATTACCAATATGTCCAGGCGCCTCCCGGCCTTTGCCTTTTGAAGCAGGGTGGACCAGACCCCTGGCCACCGCATGCCCCAAACACCAAACCAATGCACTCCCACCTTGCCTTCGGGAAAGCCCAGCTGCAATCCAGGTTTTTTAACTGCGGCTCTCCTTCTGGCCCGATAGATGAATGACCGATCAGCCACACCGTGATCCTGCCACCTGTTCAAGGAAACCAAATGTAAACACAAATAACCATCACATATGGTACACGGTATTCCCCTTGTACCAACCAACCCCTTTTTTTTTTTTAAATCCATAACTGTACCACACATCAGACCAGCAGTGCTAGCCGTACGTAGCTCTTAAACCGTCTGGACTCCCACCTATCGATTCTCATCACCGTGTCATCACCCAACCCCAACCGTGATGCTTCAGTCACTGCACCAATACGGAATGAGTGAGTGCCAAAGTCATCCGGCTGCGCCCCTACCGTCTGTAAACCCATCCGCAGTACCCAAATAAACTGAAAGTGAGTTAATGGGCTCCCATCCCCATGGATAAACAAACACTCCCCTAACTCTGGCCGTATCCCTAAGTATCTCCCCATGCAGCCCACTGGACATACCGCGCCGCCATCCAATCGATGCAAGACAATGTCCACACCTTTACCCCACACGTCTGTTCCTGACCTTCAACCTTCAAAGCTGCACTTGTACCTCGGACTCCAATACCCTTACATCCTCTGCCCTTAGACCCCCCGGCACCTTTTTGCTGCTGCTTAGCCCCAAAGAATGCTAATACAAAGACTGCCTGAAATAGGTGCACCTCAAACTCAGATCTACAACATTGGGGCAGCGCCATCTGCAGTTTCCGCAGTAACTTAAAGGAAATGGGACACCTTGAGTCCCGTGACACCCTCCCCTTCCTGAGGCCCCGAAGTGCCTGCCTTATGAGGAAATCCTTTGTCAGGTCCTCCATCCCTCCTAATTTAAAAAGGAAGTGCCGCCCTGTTGGGGCCCCTGGGCCCCCCTCTGAAAGGGGTTTGCCTTTTGTGCCATCATGAGTTTGAGCCAGAGGATGATGTCCATCTGGTCCCACCTCATTGACGGCCCTGTTGCTGCGCCATGCCCTTGACCCTCCCAACCTGCCAGAAACTGTTTCAGCCCTGCCAGCAGTCCAGCCGTATCCACCTGGGCTGACCCCTGCGCTGTGTCCCCTTGCAGCTCACCTCCTGGTCCCCCGGCTGTAGAAGCCCCTGGGGCCGTAATTACACTGGCGAGGCGCTCCGATGTGTCTCCCGTCCCGACCCATCTCTGGCCGTGCATTGCTGCTCCCTCCTTTCCCTGCTTGTCGAACAGCTCCTGGTGGTCCGCCGTCCCTCTGACGTAGTGTACCTGGCTCCCGACCGGCCCCGGGCCTGAGCCGCCCGAACTGCACCTGCGTGACATACAAGAACAGGAGTGCTCCCTTCTCCAGGACGTATCCCTCCTCCTGGTGGGACTTCCACTGGCTCTTCCCCTGTCTCCCCTATGCCTGGCTGTTCCCGAAGCAGTGCCGCTCCTCCAGCTCTCCCGGGTGCCAGACTGACTCGACTCCTGCCCCTTGACCCCCATCTTCTACCCCTCCAGGGGTGCCTGCTGCCTGATTGGCTCCTCCGGGAGCCCCTCCTGGACTCTCTGGGCCTGGACTCACTGTCCCTCTGCCTGCTTCCCCTGCGCTCCCTGCCCATTGCCTGGCTGTTGGCTGAACCCAAACCGGGGGTCCCGGAAGTGCCCTCAGGGGCCACCCTGGGCCGTGGTTCCCTCCTTTTCCTCCCTCTGGCCACTAGCCGGTACTATGGCCCTGCATGCGGCCGCTGCAACCCTCTCTTGCCTCCCAGTGTCCTGGCAGCTGGCAGGCCTTGTGCCTCTGTCTGTGGTTCTGCTAGATGAGGCTGCCGTGTTTCCCCCATGGCCTGTTTCCCCCCCCCTTCCTGGATCGCTGCCTCCCTGTATCCTGTAGTGGCTCCTGACCCCACTCCTACTGGGGCCGTGGTAGTTCCTCCTACTCCAGCCTGCTGTGTGCTCCTACCTCCCCCCCCCCTTCCCGCCCGGTCCTCCGTGCCTCTGCCAGGCTGGGGGATCCCACTGCAGCTCCCGTGTCTGGGCCCCTGCCCCCTCTCTCCTGCCGGTTGGCCCCACCCCCTTGTGCACAGAGTACTCGCCTGCTCTTTCTTAGTGTTGCACCACCTGGCTCCCCAGGCTGCTTCCCCGTGCTTCTCCCGGTGCGGCCCGCTCCTCTCCTGTGGCGTCCTGCTGCACCGTCTGGTCCTGCCAGCTGGTTCCCTCTCAGTCCTTGGGCTTAGGCGATCCGGTGGGCGGGTCCTCCTCGTGGGTCTGAGCTGCCTCCCAGTCTCCTCGCCTGGAAAGAGGTCCTTGAGCTGGTCCTGGATCCATATAGGTCCCTGCTACCTTGCTGCCTCCAAGCTCGCAGCCATGGCCCCACGCTGCGAGCTGCTGATCCTATTGCTGCCTAGAACTGACTGGAAGACAGGCTGTCCTGAGCTTCCCTCCTCTTGCTAAGCCTGGGAAAAAACAGTGCGTTCAGTGGCCAGCCACCAGGAACCCATACAGAGGGAGGGGGGCGGGCTGCTCTCCTTAACCCTGTCATGCCCTGCTTCCCTACACTGCGCTCTGGGTCATTGGGCCCCATTATATGATGCTCTGTAGTGCCGTGTCTCTTTGCTTATATAAAATGTTCCATGATGCCCCTCTCTCTGAGAAACAATGGACTTTTAAAACCAGTGTTGGTTCACAAAAATGTGGATGGCCCATAAAAAAAAATATTGGGTTTATGGGTTTCACCTGATTACTTTCTGTGCAACAACTCAATAAAGGAAAGGTCACAAAAATGTTTTGCAACTCCTGCCTACTTTCTGAATCAGCGAAACTCTATGCTGCCCCATCCCTTTGCTCTCTCAGATAATTTCTAGTTAGAGTGCACTTTCTATAGATCCCTTTGTTCCCACACTCAGCACACACTGCTCTGTGCTTCCCTCCCTCCCTTCACTATGCTCTTCCTATTTCATGTAATTCTAGGCAAGTCTCTTTCTCAGAGCTGGCCATTACTGGTATTTTTGTATACACCATGCTCTTCCAATTTCATGTAATTCTATGCATGTCTCTCGTTCAGCTGGCCATTACTGACCTATTTATGTTTGGCCCTGTGCATATAGGACCTATAATGCTGCCTTCAGCTTACTATGCAGTATTACACTTTTTAGGGACCTAGAAATAAAAAGGCCTCCCTTCTTTTTCTCCGTTAAGATGCTCTGTGGTTCAGTGTCTCATTTCTCTCACAGAGAAGATGCTGTGCAGCTGTCGCCTCCCCCTCGTTTCCCACCCCCTTATCTGCTCTCTCCGCCGCAGCCTCAGTAAGTCTCTGGTGGGTGCGCCTGCGCAGAGCATCCAGCACACAGGACCATAGCTTTCATCCTCCTCCTTGGGCAGCAGCACCGATTTACCCCCGCACCCCTCCCAGGCCCCGGTGCAGCCCGTTGCACCTTTACACTGACAACTCAGTGATGCAGAGCTTTACTTCCCCACCCCCAGCATCCTCCTGTACCCAGTGCACGGAATGTGGGATGGGCAGGCACCTGCCAGAGGGGGGCGGGGCCTCTCTCACCTGTCCCAGGTATAGTCCGGGGAGCCCGAATACGCAGGAGCTCTTAGCAGCTCCCACCTCCCCGGACACCCCCTCAGCTGTACCGCCGGAGCCGCAGCTGCAGGTCACACTGCTACCGGGAGGTATGGGGGGGAAGCGCTTCTCCAAATTGTTGTCCCATATGCGTAGGTTGCCCCACAAATATCACCTTCTGGGAAGCAGCGAGCTCAAGGCAGAGGTAAGTGTGTGGGCACGGGGGGCACATGAGGTGATATGCCAGCAGGAAGCGGGGCTGCCCATGTGACTTGTTTATTTGTGGGTGCTGGCTGTGAGCTGTGAAACCCTGCCTGTGTTTTGTGGGTACCACTGGAAGCGCTCTGACGATACTTGGGCTGGGTACTGCCAGGCAAATGCTGGCCTGGCATAGACTGAACCCAGGCAGCTCCCTGGCAGACTGGCAAGTACTACACTTTCCTTAATACAATGACGTGCATAGGGTTTGATTGGTAGAGTTGTGCTAGCAAGATAAAGAGTTGGCACATTGATAACACCAACATATGCTATTAATATCATATTACTGTATATTATATTTACTTCAGAGAAAAATGTGGTATATAGCGACGCTGGTGCATTTTGCACTTTTTTTGGATAACGTATTGTTTGGGAGTTGTGTAACACACAGTTAATTGTAGATTTGTAGGTGATACTGAGTCATCTGGGAAAGTGGTGCAAAGGAGTCACACCTTTCACCATTTCACTTTTTTTGTTAAAATAAGATGTATATAGGTGACGCCTTGTAGTTTATATGGGAAAATAGAAATAGAAATTCTTTATCTTGCAGTGTGTATGGGAAAAGGATTTATTGGCACATTAACAGCCTGTATTGGAATTAGAAAACTGGTGAGGTCTTGCATTGTGGACTAGACTGGTTACACACCTTTCAGTGTAAGAGGATGGGAAATAGACTTCCTACACCTTATAGTTTGCATGGGAATGGAAAGAAAACTTCTGACGCTTTATGTTGCCTATTTGGGAATGGGAAACAGACTGCTGCTGACTCTGACAGTGTAAATAGGAATGGAAAGTAGTGACACAGTAATGTATGGGAGTACACTTTTAATGACCACTTATATGTATTTATTTTGGCCTTTTTGTCTTATATGATCATGAATCATATTTTTTTTCAGCACTTCTTTTTTCCATTCAATCTATCAGTTTTCCTCCCATCCTAGCCCTTTTTTCCTTTTCCCATGTGCAGGTTATACAAATATTTTTGTGGACTAAAAAGATTTTTTTGTGCAAACCAATACTTGTGTGCAAATACAATCCTTGTTTTTATCATCTCCCTATGTGCGAGTCTGTCTTCAGTTCCCTGTTATACAGTATATGGAAATGGTTAGCAAGCCAGTGGCATGTCACAGTCTATTTACATTTATGGTATATAATAAACATCTATAGACATCTTACAGTGTATATATTTAATAAATATGCATCTAATCCATCATTTTTGGAACTGGCCTACTACTAAATCCTATAAACTGTAATTCACGTTTTGTGGTTTATGTATTAACATGTCTTAAGTGTGAAGTGCAGTATGTGGGCTGTACCACAAGAAAATTAAAATGTAGAATGCGAGAGCATATCAATCAGATCGTCTCTGAGAGTACAAGTACAGTGGTATCAAGGCATTTTAAGGAACGCAATGGTGGAGATATGGCATGTTTAAAAATACAGGGAGTTGAGAGATTATTTCCATCTAACAGGGGAGGTGACATAACATCCAGGCTCCTTCACAGGGAAGCATATTGGATATTTCATTTAGACACTCGGCAGCTGAAGGGTTGAATTTAAAATTTGATGTAATGTGCTGTGTCTGACCAATAGGTGGTGCTGTTAGGCTCAGTTTGGCTACATTCCCCCCAAAAAAAACAAAAAAACAAGTTTTTTATGGATAATGTTAATTGTATAAATTTTGCAACATTGTATTTATTTATGATATTTGCATACATTTTGTTTAAAAAGTAGCAATAGATGCATTCCAGTTTGAAATTGTTGTATCTCACTTCATATTTGTAAACCCAATGTTTTTAGGAGATCATGAAAACATTTATAAGGGGTTAATTATTAGCATGTGCGTTGATTGGAATTTCGCCTTTTGCATTTTAAATAGCTGTTTGTGTTCATTTGAAATTTGTGCCTATGACTACGTATCTTTTGTATACGAAACGCGTCGGGACCTTTTTGTTTTAAAGATCTCTACAATAAAGACAAGTTTTAGTGGACCAAGGAGTGCGTGCCATTTCTCTTCAAACTACTACTAAATCCCCCACAAAAAATGTGCCAGACACCGAACCAATATTCAAATTTGTGATTCTAAAAATTAGCATGAAGTAATGGGGTTGTCCTACTTTAAATTTGCAACTGGTCTTCATATTTTTGGTTTTCAGTTATTTAGCCTTTGTTAAGCCACATTGGTATTTTAGCAGCTATTTGGTTGCTAGGGAAAAAAAGACCCTAGCATAAGGGTGTTAAGGGTGAATCACCCCTATAAGAACTCAACATTGTTGCAATCAGCTGTAGAGTCATATTAATTCAGGAGTTCAGATTCAGTTCAGCCAACACTTGGGTTCGGCCAAACCCTAAATTAAATCTTGGATTAAGTACATTCCTAAAGGGTAGTGAAAATAGTCGAGCCACATTGGTGGCTTTTTACATTGTCAGTGAGAATGCAGAAGAATTTTACTAATTCATATTTAACTGGCAAGTGTGGCAGGTTAGATGGCAACTGATAATGAAGACATACTGAGTAGTTCATGGGTGCAGTTTGTTATACAATGTGAATATTATATTTATCAAAGGAGTTTGTTGCACAGTGTCCATGCAACATCTGTGGCACTTGGTAGACATATGTTTTATATAGCTCTCCCTCACCCACTGATTGGAACAACCAAAAGCACTATCAATAATCATTTAGCAACATTTGCGTGTGAATTAATAAAACAAATTAAATAGTAATTTAAATAAAGAGTTGTTTTATCCTTTTTTATATTTTATGCTGACTGTATTTCATGGGATATGTAAGATTTTAAAATGCATCTGAATAATACATCACAGATAAAATTAAAGAATAAAACCTTTATGATTTAGTATCTGAGTATATCAGTAAATACATGACCTTTACCCTCATATGTAATAAAAGGCACTAAGTTTGCCCAGATGCAGTGACCCATAGCAACCAATAAGATGCTTTCAATCAGGTGACTAGTAATTGCTACCTGCTGATTGGTGGCTAGTAGTTACTGCTCATGGGCAAACTTAGTACCTTTTATTACATATCCCCAGTAGCATTATACGCCGAGTTCCTCCAAACCACCTTGGGATCATACTTATAAATGTAGTAGTGAAGGTGCCTGGGCAAACTGGTAAACATGGCAGCATGTGTTGTTGCCAATATTTTGGGCTCTGTATGATGACACTGAAAATAAATATGGCTTGCGGGAACATCCCGGTAAAACATGTCTTAGATTTGGGTGACCTAATTTCAAAGATTCAAATGAATCTTAGTGCTGAACTAAGATCTCTCTAAATATGCTGTGCAGGTGCTGTGCTGTCAGTAATAAATAACAGTTTTTTTAAGGAAACTAAAACTCCACAAAAGTAATCCAATCTTTGACTGATTTCTTTTCTTCACTGAAGCACTAAAGGAATGGAATGCACATAACCTAAGTGCTGCAAAATACATGACCTATTATTTATGTACTGTATAGTTTCAAGGGTATATTTACAATGGCTAGGCACAAGTTAAGGAATGACAGAACACACAAATTCACAACCCAAGCCCCATGCACTAAAATGTGAAAAACCCAGTATGTGGCATAGGCTACAGTGCTGTCAGGCACTAGGGGGCACTGTACTTAATGTTGCCATAAGCAGGTGGAAAGTACTAACTTCCTACTTGTATCACCTAGCGCTCCCTGACTTGCAAGTTCCTAGTGATTCACCAAGGATATCCATGTGCCACCTACCTCCTGCACCTCCACTATGTAGCACTGCTAAACACAGGCACTGACATATACAGAAAGAGGCTTAATTGGTGCATTTGGTTTAGGCATGCTTTGGAAGATAATCTCAATCTCAATCTCAGTCTGAGATATATTGAATGTGGGGCTGCTCCATTGCCTTATATTTTTCAGGATATTCTCTGTACCATGTACTTGATCACAGCTAAAATAGATTAATAGATAAAATGTAAAATGAATCCTTTTGGATTTATTCAATGTTTAAATGATTTCTAAGTAGACTTAAAATATGGATATCCACTTTATGGCAAGACCCGTTATCTGGAAAACTCCAGGTACTGCTCATTCTGGAAAACAGAACCTATACCTATAATATCTAGGACACGTGTGAAACACAAGGCCCGTGGGCCGAATATAGCTCTTCTGGCTGTTTTATGTGGCCCCTGGTGACTGTGCAGCACCAATCACCTGACTGCACTGTGACTGTACCTGACCATACAGTATTTTAATAAAAAATTTGGCCAGCAACTTAGCCTGTGTTTTAGATTTCAGCCCCCTGACTAATGCCTGTTGTGCCCCTTTACCCTCCCCCTGTTACCACAATAAAACGACGGGCAACTTTATTGGGGTGAGAAGGCCGCAGTTGTTTATTGCAAATTATTTAATATAAATCAGCAATTATATACATATACATATACATTAAACAGCAGTCAAATAACTTATATCCTCCAAAGAGGTCTGACCCCCAGGCCCAGGCCCGGAGCCTGTGTCCTGTCTACTATCCAAGTCCTATTCTGGATTATCCATCTCTCTGGGGACCCCAGGCCTACCCAGTTACCCACTCACTTTACCAACTGCACCTTTTTTAATTTCCTCTGGGGCTCAAAGTCGACCCCACCCCCCACACTGCGACTATTGATTCCAACCTATTAGGGAGGGAGGGATGCTGTCGGCTCCTGCTCCTCCTGGCCGCTGAAAGTCTGGTGAGCTCACATCCAGGGAGGTCCTTCTTTTTTTCTTGCCCTGAACCTGTAACACTGGAATATCCTGGAGGCGAGGTGTTTATTGGGTTCCATTATGTGATTGAGTTTAACTCCCCTGATCTAGGAGATCATGTTTCATGGCCCATCCTTGCTGCAAAGCCTTATTTTTTAGCAATAACATAGAAAGTTTTTACAGTAGCATGAAGTGTACAAGGACTGCATGCCACATTGCCACAAGTAGTAAGTGAATCACCTACTACATTGCTGTGCTATATCTGAACATTATTTATTTCCAGACCATTGGACAGCATTTACTAGTAGACTTAAAGTATGGATATCCACTTTATGGCAAGACCCATTATCTGGAAAACTCCAGGTACTGTGCATTCTCGATAACAGGACCCATACCTGTAATATCTAGGACACGTGTCAAACACAAGGTCATGGGCCAAATACAGCTCCTCTGTCTGGTTTATGTGGCACCTGGTGACTCTGCAGCACCAATCACCTGACTGCATTGTGACTGTACCTGACCATACAGTATCTTAATAAAAAATTTGGTCAGCGACTTAGTCTGTGTTTTAGATTTCTGCCCCTTTATGTGATTGAGTTTAACTCCCCTGATCTAGGAGATCATGTTTCATGGCCCATCCTTGCTGCAAAGCCCAATTTTTTAGCAATAACATAGAGAGTTTTTACAGTAGCATGAAGTATACAAGGATTGCATGCCACATTGCCACAAGTAGTAAGTGAATCACCTACTACATTGCTGTGATATATCTGTGCATTATTTATTTCCAGACCATTGGACAGCATTTACTGAAGCTTGTGAGTTAATGCACATGAATGGCATGTTACCTTTATTGTACATTTGTTCATGCTAAATTAGCCTCAGTATATTACCTAGGGTCACATAGTATGTTGGTGCTTTGTAGTGCTCCATTGCTGTATCCAGCAGCACAGTGCAGTGTGCAAACTGCATTTTTGGACACATACATTAGCCATGAAGATACCTGTATATGATTGTGGTGAGAAGAGCAAATCCCTGATATAAAATAACATTTCATTCAATATGTCCATTGTGAGCATTCTCTGTTTATTTTCTAGCACTGGACTGCAGTTGCTGTGTGTTCAAGTTGAAAGCTGTTATTCCTGGATGTTTCTTTGTTCAAATATTATTGCGGGTTTAATGGTTGACAGTGGACTACCTGTCCCGCTGGAAGTTAAAATGCGCTACGGCTTTCTATTCTCATAATTCTTATTATCAAGCAAAAAAAAAAAATATCAGTTCCTGATTCCATCATCATTTTTGTTTTAAATTGAATTCCCTGAAATTGTCAAAAATGAGTTGAAAGGATTTTTTTTTGCAACTGGAAGCAAAACAAAGGGCCTTTCAACTCTGAATAGAATGATAGCTTTTCTTGATGAACTGCAGTTTAACTAACTATTTTACAGAATAAAGTCAGCATTTTTGTTCTAGGAGAAAATGCTATTCATTGAAGGAACGTCGTTATCTTTAGGTGCATACATGCACCACTGCATCATTTTTGCAATTTTCAACATTACAAATAATTCCACTGGTCTTGTAAATATGCGGGATAGTTGTAGTTTTAAATACTTTAATATTATATAGCATTAATTGTATACACAACACTACACAACAAAACAATAAATGAGATCAAGACATGCTAAAATAAAAATAAATACAAAATATATTTACATTTAAGATTAAGTACTAAGTGTTAAGAGGCAAAAGGAAGGAGTTCCCTCTCGCACAGAGCTCAAAATCTAAGCGGGTGGGTAACTTGTTACGTAGTAACGTAGTATCTACTGAACTGCAGAAACATAAAAGGCATGAGGAGGATTCTGATTTTGCTTATAGGGGGCCTGTCATCCAGACATAAAACACTGCATAATAAAAGTCCTTTTTAAATGAAACATGAAACCCAAATGTCTTTTTTTGGGAAAATCCCAGCTGTCAGTTATCAATTGCCTGGCTCGCTTCTATGCCTTAGGCATAAAGGTGGGGCAGACAATAACGTCAACTTTCCATTTAGCACTACCTAGATCTCACTGCACTCCTCAGTTTCCCCTTCCTTCTTCACCATCTAATTGTGTAGCCAGTGCATGGGCAAGGGCATGGGCACCAGGTCCCCAATTCTGGCACATAAACAAGACTGAAGGAAGCAAGATTTATATTATTTATATAATGTAAATGAAGTTTATTTTACTCAACTAACTTAACAGAAATACTTTTGGAATTATTTCTTAGGGTGGCAGGTCCCCTTTAATGGGAAGCCATGTTAGAGATTTCAAAAGTGGTGGGGCTTGTTCTTTCTTAGGTGAGAGGAGAATGCTAGCACCAGAATGAAGTGGGAAGAAGTGTTAACAAGGCCAGACTTTCCTGCCAGAGTACCATAATTTTCATCAGTGAGCCTCAGAGGTCATATTTACTGGCATCCCACAAATATTAGAGGTTTAGGGCTGTGACACATGGGGAGATTAGTCGCCGTGCGACAAATCTCCCTTGTCGCAGGCGAAATGCCATCCCATCGGCTAGAATGTAAATCGCTGGTGGGATGGCATACGTGGCACTGCAATTTGCCAAAGTTGTGGAAGTTGCCTTGAGAGGAAAGTTCTGCGACTCCGGCAAATCGCGGCGCCGCGTATGCCATCCCACCGGTCGGATGGCATTTCGGGAGATTGGTCGCCCGCCACAAGGGAGATTTGTCGCGCGCAACTAATCTTCCCCTGTGTCACAGCCCTTAGAGAAGCCAGTTAGTAGCAAGTTTCAGTAGTCTATACAGGGTAGGATAAGACCATGGGTGAGTGTTTAACCTGTTGCTTGCAAGAGAAAGGGACAGATTTTGACAAAATTGAGTTGGGAAAATTACAGGTTTTGACTGTGGTGTTAACATGATCTTAACAGTCGAACATTATCCCTAGATAACATGCTGAGTTAACAGGGTTAATTAGCATGTCATTGTTAGTAAGAGTGCAGAGTAGGACCAAAGGTGGCCATACAAGGTCGCCAAATGATTGGATCTTCTTTCGATATGCCCACCTAAGGTGGCCAATATCGGGTCTAATTCAATCATTTGACCCTAGTGGCAAACAATCAAATGCCAACGATAGGTCAATGCATCAATGAGCCGATGTGGTCCCCGATCTGACAGGAATAGCAAACATGCCCAATAGAGACCTGGACGATTTTTTGGCCAGATAACGATTGGGGGCCCCATACAGATAAACTATTGAATCAATATGAAGGACTTGAATCAGCAGCTTAATTCTGCCTGTGAATGCCCCCCTTAGGTTTAGGTGTATCAGTTCAGATTTGGTAGGTTTAGTTTATGATGGCAGTGGTATCCAGAAGGAAATAGCTAGAAGGTATTTATAGATCTGAGTCTAAATTTCTGAAGTTAGTTCAGGCGTTTATAGATCTCCCAATGACAGTAGAGGTAATTTTTCAATCCCCAGGCTTACTGAGCACTTGCATCCTGGGGATTGCTGATCTCTGCAGATCCCTGCCTTTACCACCTGCTATGATGCACAAGGGTGGGTGGAGTGACACCTGTGTGCATCCCCTAACACTGGCAGCACTTTATCCAAAGGGCAAACTGCAATCCAAAATGGAGCACAGTGACCTGTGGTAAGAATGCTGTTATGCCACCTGTACACAATAGGGGTTATTTACCACACACAGCACAGTGTTTAAAGTGCAGAAAAAAGCCACCATTGTCCCTTTTCTTTGCACTTTGAAAACCAAGTTGTGCATGGTGTGTACAGGTACAATAAAAGCAGTCCAAGAAGAGATCTTCTGAGAATCCCCACACTTAGGAGAACAGTTAAATAATAATGGTGTACTGTTTGTCAGGTTACAATCAGGTATTGTATCTATTACATTATAAAGTACTCTACAAAAATGCATACAGGAGCATCTAGTCAAGGTGGATGTGTAGTTTGCTAATTCACAACTCCCAAAATGTCACCTCCTCCCTTCTATTCGGGAGCCATGCCTTGCCAATATTAATTACAAGTTACCAAATACCAGAGACCAATTTATTGATAAGCTTCTCATATACAATAGTTTATTTATCTAACTAACTAACCACAAGCTTAGAATGTCCCCCAAAAGGAAAGGAGGATGGGTTGTTACTTTATTAGACAGAAATCAGGCTTGCTGACAATCCCGCCACTACCTTTTTCCCTGCCAGCTTGGCCCCTCCAGTCTCTCCAGACCCATTTATCAATCAACTTTGAACTCTATCTATCTATCTATCTATCTACCTATCATCTATCTATCTATCTATCAATCTATCTATCTATCTTTGAACCCTATCTGCATTTTTTTTCATTTTTGCTCTTTCTTACTGTTTTAATATTTTTTCTCTCACACAGATCAGACAAAAACAAAGACAAGCGATATCTCCTAGGCTTACAGTGACGTATGGATTGAATCCACACCCTGATTAGGGAACCTGCCTGTCTAACACTTAGCTTAGTTATGAAATGTCCAAACAGAGTAAATAGAGAAAACCTATTCTAAAATAACCAGAAAAACAAAGCAAGTAAAATAAATGATAAAGTTTTCTTTAAAAATTATTAAATAGAGACAACTTTTTCAGAAATATTGTACAAAGCCAAAACATCCTCTTCCTGCTTGTTCATATTCTATATACTACAGTTATGATACACAAATAAAATAAAGACAGCACAGTAACCATAGTACCATAGCCACTTGCCAAATCATATATGATGGGCAGGCGCACATAGTCATTTTTATCCATCAGCATACTAGACCAAGTATCTGTGCAGTGGAACACCCAGGAGTGTGTAATTGGGGCTTTGGCAAATTTCAATGATAATGATGTCTAACACTGGGCACCTCATATATATACTTGCTAGCACTTATGCAGCACATTTTGAATTTCTGCAAGGAATCAGAGCTTAATTTCCCTTTAATGTACTGATAAAACAGGGAGTTACGGGCCTAATTTAGTCAGTCCTAAAATGTCTAAATAGAGTTGTAGTAGGTGGTTACAGCAAATTATGTTTTGAGTTGTGTCTAGGGTGCCTGGTTAAACCATTTCATGAGCACAGGCCTACATAATATAGCCCTGTTTCCTTTATTTGAACATAGAGCCAAGCAAATTCACCTATTCAGCAAGAGGTTTATCAGAAGTAACAATAGTAGCCTGTATTTCTAGTTACTGTTCTGTGGAATCAGTGAACCCGTTAAAGTAGAACTGGATTAATTAAAAGCACTCATGCATTCGAAGATTCTGTAGAAGCACCTTTTACATCTTAGAAATCTGGGCACAAATATTTCAACTTCTGTTTGGTTAGAACCCATCTATCTATCTATCTATCTATCTATCTATCTATCTATCTATCTATCTATCATCTATCTATCTATCTATCTATCTATCATCTATCTATCTATCTATCTATCTATCTATCTATCTATCTATCTGTCTATCTGTCTATTCATCTACCATCACTTTTAAACACTTGTCTTTTCAGGAAAGGTGTGTGATTTTGGTGAGGTGTCTACATATCAGTGCAACAGGTTAAGAATTTGTGCATTGTACTGAAACCAGGCCATAGTTCAGGGGTCCCCAACCTTTCTTACTCGTGAGCCACAGTCAAATGTAAAAAAACTTGGAGAGCAACACAAGCACCATAAAAGTTCATTGAGAAGCCAAATAAGGGCTAAGATTGGCTATTAGGCAGCCTCTATGCACCCTATCAGCTTACAAGGGGCTTTATTTGGTAGTAAATATTGTTTTTATTCAACCAAAACTTGCCACCAAGTCAGGAATTCAAAAATAACTATCTGGTTTGGGGGCACTGAGAGCAACATCCAAGGGGTTGGGGAGCAACATGTTGCCCCTGAGCCACTGGTTGGGGATCACTGCCATAGTTTCACTCTCTTACTGTATCTATGATATTCAATGCCTGTTCACCCCCAGGTGATGAATATGTGCTTTCTTAAACAGCTTCTAATAACTAATTCTAACATATAATATCTGCTCTCAGACTTCTATTTTACATTATCTCAGAATCAGTGAGGTGTTATCCTATAGCCACAGCAAGCACGACTGGGCCTACATATGTATGTATGTATAACTTTATAAAGCGCTACAATCTTACAATATACAAAATTACACACAGGGAAGACAAGTGTTATAATAAATACAAAAAAATATGTATAAATACACAGGGAGTAAGTGCCATGTGGTATGAGACACAGTAGGAAGGAGGTCCCTGCCCCGTAGAGCTTACAGCCACATAGCATTTGTGTATGTGAACACATACTTTAATATGCTTAATAGATATAATTTACTCAAATAAGTTTTCTTTACATAGTTACCCTGAAGATGTACAGTGGAGTTCATCAGCAACAGTACAAACTATGGTCTCACTAGTGGGTGGAGGGGAGCTGCAGTGTAACTAAGGTTATCACTGGTTTCTATGTGTGTTTCTTGACCACACATATTACCACACTGATTCTGCCTAGAATTTCATATTTTCCCAACAAATTTCCTGTTCAAGAACAGGCAGGTTTTCAGGGTGAGAAGCAGAAACAGATAGCAGATTGCAAAAGGGATTGACACATGGCGTCAGCTATAGATTATGCAGACTCAAATGCAAAATATATTAAAGTGCTTTACCAAAAAGTAATCATTTAAAAAGGGATATCCACCACGTCTTTGCATAATGAACAAAATTGCCATTTAATTATTATAAAAACAAATTTATAAAACTCCAACAGATTCTACAGTGCTGTGCAAAAGTGTATTCATTAAATATACAAGAAAACATACCAAACAACCAATAACTGATACAAGGGGTAAAGAGCTTACTTTCTAAAAGATTCTAATCCTATATACATTCATTTTAGTAGTGTTTAAAATATTAGTAAATACAGTATAATTCACTATTGAAAGCTGTTGCAGAAGTTAGTTCTCTTTAAGATCTGTTAATCAGCTTGCTTTTGCTACATTGTTTCAGGAGTCTGATGCAACAGAGAAAAGAATGTACAGCAAACAACAAGACATACACTGCTTTCAGTAGCAATTACATTTACAAACAACTTTAAAACCCATTGAAGGGTTGTAATTAATAATGCTTTTGGATCAACATCACCTTATGTGTGAAAGTACTTTTGTGAAAGCTTCCCACTGTAGCTGTAAAAAAAATCACTGTGATATAACTAGAATTTAAAAAACTGGTTTAAATAAGTTGTCAAAGACAAGACTGAAAGCAGTGGCCTACTTTTGTGCTCAAGCACCCCCACTGTATGTACAAGCATAGGTTTTACTTCATTTTTATGTGCACTAATAAGCATTTATGTGATAGTGGTGACATAAATGCAGATGTAGCCTATTTAATAAATGAGCCCCAAACATAATATTTATTATTATCTCATTTATGTTTAGGCAATATTTTCTTTGCAGCAGTTCAATAAAATGTACTCATCTACATGCAGCAGTGGGATATAGAGTGGCATACATGTACAGGTATAGGACCCATTATCCAGAATGCTTGGGACCAAGGGTATTCCGGATAAGGGGTCTTTCCGTAATTTGGATCTGAATACCTTAAGTCTACTAAAAAATCAATAAAACATTAATTAAACCCAATAGAATTGTTTTGCATCCAATAAGGATTAATTATATCTTAGTTGGAATCAATTACAAGGTTCTGTTTTATTTCTACATAGAAAAAGGAAATCAGTTTTAAAATTCTGAATTATTTGATTAAAATGGAGTCTATGGGAGACAGGCATTCCATAATTCGGAGCTTTCTGGATAACGGGTTTCCGGATAAGGGGGTCCGATACCTGTACTAGGGATGCACCAAATCCAGGGTTGTGTATAAATTCGTTGTTTATATGTGTACCTTAAGGCAATGAGATTCATATATCACTGATACTGATACAAAAAAAAGGGACTGGGTGGTCTGGATGTGAGTGTCAAAATGGATATAATCTTTTTTTTAATAAATCTAATCATTGTACTTGAGTAATATTGCATTTGTGGGTGAAATATGAATAACATTTAAAAAAATATCCCTTGAAAAGCAGAGTTTCAGCCAAGTCTGGTATCAACCAAAAATCATCTGTTTACAGGAAACATCTGCTCTGGGATACTAAACTTGGAACAGGCTTTGCAAATGCTATTATATAAGCTCAGTGGAGTTGCAGGAAGAGTGTATTTTAAGTGTAATGTAAAGTTTAATAATATACTAGGGTATAGTATATAATGGTAAGTACTTATAATAACAAGGATAAGCTTACTTCTAGAATATGCAATGTAGTCATGTCAGCCAATAATAGTGGACATTATAGACTAAGAAATAAGCTGTGAAATTATTTTATTAACATCAGAATACTAATGTTTTGTTATTTCTTCCCTAACTTGGCTGTACTAGAAAATACAGTAGAAAAAAAACTATGTTTTTTTTAGCAACCAAGATGCCATTTTTGAATTAGAAAGATTTTTTTTTAAAAAAAACTGGATATAGATTCATGGATGTGTTTCTGTAATTTTTAATGCCATCAATGTGTTTATAACATTAATTAAAAAAAAAAACAGTATTAAATGCCATTGATATATACATTAATATATTACATTCAGGGTATATTACCCTGTGTAACCTTGCCAGGACAATTTGTCTACAATTTACTATAAGTAGGGCTGATTCATTGGGCCTGGCCCTTTTAATGACTTTTCAGAAGTAAAGGTTTGCTTTGTGGGGTGGGGTGATGGAAGCTAAATAGATGAATAGAATATGACGTGTCACAAACTGCTTAGGCTTTAAAGAGTGAAATTTTTGACACCGGCAAATTAGTATTTGGTTAATTATTGTTTTTTTAGCCATGTAGAGAATGCAAGAGTACTTTTGATTTTCTAATAATGATTAAATGAAATCACCTTGTGTCTCAACCCTTTCTCCTTGTAGATTGTAAGCTCTTTTGGGCAGGGCTCTCTTCACTTCTTGTATCGGTTATTGATTGCTTTATATGTTACTCTGTATGTCCATGTATGTAACCCACTTATTGTACAGCGCTGTGGAATATGTTGGCGTTTTATAAATAAATGTTAATGTAATGTAAATGCTTTGTTGATACAGCACCCAGAAGGCCAGTGTTGCTGTTTTGAGATGTTATTTGGCAGTGAATGGATTAGAAGAATCGACTATAAATTGTATGTTGTATGACATTTGTTTCATGACTGATTTGATTTAGTTTTGTTGTTATATTTCATAATGGGATACATAGTCATTCAAATAATAGTGTTAAGGTCTTTCTTAAACAAAAAACACATCCGCTTCTTTAAGAAATCCTTGTTCTGAAAAAAAGGGTCATAAAGGCAGCAAATGTTAATACAGGTATGGGATCCATTATCTGGAAACCCATTATCCAAAAAGCCCTGAATTAGGGAAAGGTCATGTCCCGTAGATTCCATTTTAATCAAATAATTAAACATTTTATTAAAATTATTTTCTTTTTCTCTGTAATAATAAAACAGAACCTTGTACTTGGTCCTAACTAAGATATAATTAATCCTTATTGGAGGCAAAACAATCCTAATGGGGTTATTCGATGTTTAAATGATTTTTACATAAGGTAGATCCAATTTAGGGAAAGAACCCTTATCCAGAAAGCCCCAGGTCCCAACCATTCTAGATAATGGGTCCCATACCTGTTTTGCTCTTTTGCAACCTTATCCTCCTGTTTTGGTTGTAACCTCGGATGTTTTAGGAAAGCCAGAAGAAATGAGTAGGGATTTTGTTTGGCAATTGTACCAAGAGTAAGTACAATCTGTAACTAGAAAGGAAAGTTTGAGAACAAACTTCATGTTGGGTTGAAAAACGTGAAATCACTGAATGAAATCTGATTGGTTGTTTGCTCTGCCAACTTGGACCACCGTTATATAGTAAAACCACTCTGCAAAGTTTAGGGACCCTGGTTTTAATAGTGTCTGAATGGCAGCAATTTAAATTTCCCCACTGAAAGTCAATGAGTGACATCTGATTAACGGTTGGTGGTTCCACCCACTTTTTCTAACCTGGAACTGCAGTTACCCAGTGACTAACTCTGCAAAGTTTAGGGACCCTAGGATTAATAGTTAAAGAACGGCAGCAGTTTAAATTTAAACCAATAAAAGTCAATAGGTAAATTGTGATTGGTGATTGGTGGTTCCACCCCCTTTTTCTAACCTTGAGTCGAAGTCACCCAGTGACAAACAGTGGGCAGCCTGGCATAAATAGTGTGAGAATGGCAGCATTTTAAATTTAAACAAATAAAATTCATTGGATGAAATCTGATTGGCCCATCCCACTTTTCCTATTTTTGAAGTTACCCAGTGACAAACTTTGCAAAGTTTGGTGACTCAGGCATAAAAATTGTGAGACTGATAGCATTTTACACTTCACCATTGAAAGTAAATAGGTGAAATGTGATTGGCTGTTGGTGGCTTTGCCCACTTTTTCTAACTTTGAATGGCAAATACCCAGTGACTAACTCTGGAAAGGTTAACAACTCTGGAATGAATACTTAAATAATAATCAATTTAAATATAAACCAATGAAATTTAATGGGTTGAAATGGATTGGCTGTTGGTAGCTCCGCCCACTTGTTCTAACCCTGAATACGTAGTCAGCCAGTGACTGACTGTGCAAAGTTTGGCAACCCAGACATAAATAGTGTGAGAAAGGTAGCATTTTAAATTTAAACCAAAAAAATTCATAAAGGAGTCTGATTGGCTGTTGTTCGCTCCACCCACTTTTTAAAACCTAAAAATGCAGTCCCCTAGTGACCCTGCTGTTAGTGAGAATGTGAGTACTGTGAGAATGGCAGCAGGTTGAAATTCCTAACAGCTACTTAAAGTGTAGTGAATATGCATAGGGTGGGTGGGGCTTTGCAATGTCACAGGCAGTCTGTTCCTGCTCTACTCGCTCCTCTCCCCCCCCCCCCCCTCCGGCAGAGAGAGACACAGAAGGAGGAAACTGGGAGGGGTTTTTCCCTGCTACTGTTGAGTAAAGCCTGTCAGGCAGTGCTGTGACCACTTCCTGTGGGAGACTGGAGGACACTCCCATCTTTCATTTTACTCTGGCTTCAGACTTGAGAGGTTGTCTATGCAGCTCTCATATAATGACAGTTTTAGGAGGTAAAATGCTTTCAAAACATCTTTTTTTGCATCATTTCACAGTTTGAGGGAGGATGAATATTATAACTGAAAATGAACTTTATATAAAAGGTCTCCTTTAATAAAAAATAGTAACAAAAGTCAAGAGAAAACAAAACCAACCTTTAAATCATGAATGACGAATGCACTTTTTCTGCCAATCAGTTATGTTGTAACATCCAGTGTTACACATACATAAAACATACAATAAATATTTGTAGATGGTACTTCCCACTTGAAAAAAAAATCCTTCTCATAAAGGATTTTCTCAGGGTTATGTGTGCTTTATACAAATGAGTCCAATTTAGCTTCTGGAAAAACCTGTTACTTGATATTTCATAAAGTACATAGGATGCACACATGAATTCAGGGCCTGTAATCCAGCATCTCCAGGAAAAGTAATTTAATGGAAGAGTAAATAGAAAAGGATGAATAGTTCAGTAAAATGAGAAAGGGATTTGCCTCTTCGAGAGTGAGACAATGAGAAAGGCTTTTGGCAGCAATGAACTGGTATGAAGCAATCCAGGATGTAGAAATGATTTGTGCACTCTACAGGCTGTGGCCTTTTGTGGATACTTGTCAAACTCAAAATGTAGTAAAACTGGGAACTCCTTTTTTGTGGCTCATGAACTAAAGAGCCCAAACAAAATATTATGTATACCTGTAGATGTATACTTGGTTAGTGTTAGGGTGGCTTTGAAGATAATTTTAGCCATGGGGATGTCATGTCAACAGTTGGGCATGTGTTTTATTTGATCTTCTATTTTTATCTTGTGTTTTATATTTTATTGTTAGATGTCTTAACAACGTTTGCACCATTCTTCTAAAAATTAGCAGCCAATCACCTGGCAACATTTATTAGTTACCTGCTTGAAAGCAACTGTGTAATTGTATGTTATGTCTGATTGTCCATATGCAAACTTTGTGACTCTTAGGGAAATATGACATGGTCAAATTTGTAATCTGCACTACCGCAGATCTCCCAAAAATATCTTGCTGTTGCCTCAAGTAAAACTTATTCTTGGAAAATTGTCTCCCTTCACAGATCGCAGTATTAGCAAACAGCTAGGCACAGATTTAACTGCAGGTAACAAATCTTACCATGTGCCATTGCCCTTCTAATTTTATCTTAACCAGTTGTTGCATTTTCTGAAACTGTATTTCAGAGAACAAAGGCTCATAATATGTGAACATGCTACTCTCCTTTAATTCTTCCTTTTGCCTCCACCTAGATCGGTAATCCATTTCCTTTTAAATTATTTGCAATTAGCAGAGACATTGCTAAAGGATTTGCACATTTGCCATTTGTAGTCTGCCTCACATTGCTTAAAACGAGATAAGCATTTAATTCACATGGTTTAAATATTTAGAAAGGAACTGACACAATGTTTGCAGTTTATACACTAACCCATAACATCTTTTTAGCTATAATTTGTCATTCTCATCAGTACATAGTGAACTACATTACTGACATCCTGAGAATGCATGGACAATGTTGTATACATAAATATACAAGCACACAACTGCTAATCCTCACATATTTCAGCAGCTCATTGTACACCAGTATCATACTCAGTATAGCATGAAAACATGTTACTTGAAGTCAAATAACGACAATAATCTCCTTGGCTTTACCATTCATGTACAAATTTAATTTTTCCCTTTGTGCTGAGTTGACTCAGATATATGACAGGTTCTGTTCTGTCGTCTAGTCTCTACCTAGTGACAGACATTCATGTTTGACAGTCTTATAATTTTTCCACATGACACTGGCTCTGTGTGTACAGTGGAAGCAGCATTGCTATGGGCAGGTGTGTATGTTAATTAACTATGTGATATGCAACAATATCTAAATGTATCCCAAACTCAACACAAAAAATCAAAAGAAAAGTTACATTTTTATTCAAAAATCCATATTAAAAACATACAAACCCCACAAAGTGCCCCCTTACGCATTTCATACCTTACCGGTCATAGGCAGTTGTGACCCCATGGGTACCAAAGCACATTTTTAAGCACAAAATTGCCCCACCCATCATTGAAACTGGTAGGGTACAAAACGCGCATGGTGGCACTTTGCAGGGTTTGGGATACATTTGGATATTGTTGCTTGATTTGCCCTTTAAATCTGAGGGCTGTGTCCCATTTACTCTCGCCCTTTTTGACTGGCCACCGAGGATCCTCATTTTCTGAGAAAGTTTAATATAGCCATGTGATATGGCCATTTTTTCGGAATAACTACAAGATAGTATTGGCGGATAGTATTCTGTATAATTGCTCATCAATTTACATATTAAATATACAGTGCTATTGAAGTTAACAAGAATTACAGAAATGATTATTAAATTATAGGTGTTAGAAATGTATCAGGAACTAGATAAGATTTAAATTAACTAGAATGTCCCTGTTGGTGAAGCTATTTCTGACATTCCACTTTTGTATTTCTTTCCTTTTTATATAAAAATAGGTTCTGACATTTCAAGTATTCAAAAGCCCAAACATCCCCACCACAGGCCCAATAAATAGTGACTGCTAAACAGTGGCAGCTTGTAGGGAGGTCGTGGGTAATAATTCCTTAAAGGGACAGTGCCCTTACCTTTACTTGATAGACCAACTCTGGTTAGGAAGGAACAGGCAGACTTTCCTCATGCAAATAACTTTTATTCACAGCCGATGTCACCGTTGCATATAAACAAACAGGCAATGGAGCACTTGGAGTACATATGGTACATATAACTCTTTCCTCCTTCCAATGACTTTCCAGGCCAGTTAGACGTGCCTAACGTTTTGGCACCCCCAAGTGTCTTAGCCTTTCCTTCTCCTGTAAGACTGCCTTAATAAAAATGTAAACATTAGATAAACCCAGTAGAGTTGTTGTGCCAATATGAATTCAAACAGCTTAGGTAGATCAGAGGCACTCAGTCCTGATCAACTGCCTTCCTCTGCCTGTGTGCAAAATGCGAGCAAAGAAAAGTGGACGATCCACTGTATGTGCTCCTGTCCTAAGGATCTAGTACTGGTATTGTTTTACTATTTTAGAGAAATAGGAAATCATTTTTAAAATGATTTCCTTAAAATGGGCTGTATGGGAGATGGTCTTCCCGTAATTCAGTGCTTTCAGGATAATGGGTTTCCACACCTGCATCGGCACTTCTGGTTTTTATTCTTAAAATAATGTAGCAGAAGACAGCTGATTAATAGACATAAAGGAATACCAACCTGTTTCATACAGAAAGACATGGATAGCTGTACTAAACTAAACTTTATAACTTTATATCTAATGAAAGTGTTTAATGTATATTGGAAAGTTTTTTAAAATTACATTTAATTTTATTTCATTATGTCAAAAACTATTTTTAGGTGGAGAACCCCTTTAAAAACACAACCCCTAAAACAGTTTAAGTATATTGCAATATATATTTTGTTTAAAGGGGAGGGCATTTTGTGGTTGCAGCATGCACAAATCGTCTTAAATATAATGATGAAGGTTGAGCGCAGAGGACTTGTTGTCTCTGCCTATATAAATTTCCTATAACATTTTTGGGCATTTTTATAATGCTTTGACATTGAAAAAACTGCTTTTGCAGATGTAGAGTTTTTTTTAACTTTACCAATTCATAAATCGGCAACTTGATTGTAATTACTTCTTTCATTGATTCATATTCTGTTTTGACTTTTTTCTCACTGTGCCCTATTTAAAAATTGCAACGACTTTAATGTTGGATTAATAGAAAGCTTCAGTTTGGTAAAGTGAAAGGAGTCAACACTATTTAGCTACCCAGCAATAATCTGGTCACATTTTAAATGCCATTTACCTTTTTTTTCCACAAAATTTTGGTTATTGCTTTCCTCTGACTTCACTGTAAAGTATTTTATAAATAGGTGATTGCAATAATGACTGATAAAAGCAATGTCAAGTGAAGTGCTTATCAGTACTGCTTTACCTCTTTATAAACAGGCCCCTGTGTTTTTTTCGTCATATACTTTAGCAGACAAATTTTTTCTCATCATATTTTGTTCAACACAGTATTCATGAATTTTGATAAAGCTGCTGTGTTTGAACTTTGCATCCAGGTATTGCCAGCAACCTTCAGCTAAAAGCTATATAGAAAATATTGTATTATATTCAGGGAGCATTGCTGCATGCTGGATGCAAATTCAGTAAACACGACTCCAATCAGAATAGTACAGTGTGCTAAACTGTTGGTTTGTCCTTCTTGGGGTGCTTGGAACAATGTCAGGGAGCCTCTATGTGAAGAACAGTTTGAAAATCAGGGAAAATTGCACTTTGCTTTCCTAAATACACCTAAAAGCCAAGCTTGCAAGAGAGATTTAAGTTTAATCTGTATTTGCTATCCTACATATTCTTGGAATTATGACTGAATGGCTGACACTAATATTTTCTTACATCTCTGCCCATTTCATGAGCTGGTGGGGAGCCCTGACCAATGGTTGGACTGTTAGGAAGGGCTTGACCTGGGAAAAGTTTTACAACTTTTATAGCATAATGCAGAAAAAGACAAATGGACTCCATTATTATAGGATAGTGGCAAGTTCTACAGGGCTACGAATAGCAAAGCTCTTAAGTTGCAAAATGCAAACTGTGCTGAGCAAGGCTTTGGCTGCAGCTTTTGTCCCTTGGTGCTCCATCCCTTCCCTGGAGCACAAGTAAATGGCACACAAGAAATAGTTGTGCAAGGGATTGCCCTTATGGTGGCCCTCCCATGGCAGGTGCGACTTGACCCCGCCAGCATGGCATTTATGGTGAGGTGTAACTCATTGTGAAGGAAATGCACCATCTACAGTTTGATGTAAATATGAGATGGACATGAGAGATCTGATACATCCTTTGGTTTTAATGCATATGAGTTAAAAAGCTATATAGTAATGAATATCTTAAAAGTGTCACGCCACAAAGAGGAACAAGGGATTATTTGTAACTAGCCTAAACTCCATACATGTTCTCAAGTGTTTTTTTTTTTTTTTTATAGAATTCCCTTCAGTTAATATTGGAATATTGTTATTTTCTCTGAAATATGTAAAGTTAAGTATTTCTGTCCTCTTTTGAGTTAGGAATAGGTGGCAATTCATGGGTGAAACACTCAAGGCTGTGAGATGTATTAAGTCTTGAGATGTGAGGAAACTGGTTGTTTGTGCTGAGAAAAAGAAATACTGTACAATACCCTGAAGCCCCTAAGCTTTAGACTGGTGGCAGTAAACAAAAAGTAAAAAATTGCATTTCGCAATGTAATATAGTTTGTGGGACTATTACTGCATTGCAAATTTTAATTGCGCATTGCAAACTTTTAAGGCATTCTTGAAGGAGGCCAAACCTTTTGGAGCAAATGTATCATTTTCATTTAGAAGTTTTATTACATATACTGAGCAATCAATAAAATGCGCAGGCTTTCTTCGACTGTTGGAAGTAGTCACTAAACAGCTTCTGTGTTCTCAAAGCCCATATTAAATTTGCACAAAGACAAATTTGTTCGCACAAAGGCAAAAATTTTCGCATTGCAAATAATTTTTCTATTACCGACTTTTATGTATGTCTGTATGTATATCTTTATTTATAAAGCACCACTTATGTATGCAGCGCTATATAATAAAGCTATATAACAATAAATACAAATAAATACAAGGTACAGTTTGCAATAAGTTAAGAGTCAAAGATACAAGAGGATGGAGGTCCCTACGCTGTAGAACTTACATTCTAGATCACTTTTATTACATTTTCCCCTTAAAGTCTTAAAGTAACAGGGGTGGGGGGAGACAAAGCCTGTGATGTCACAGAATGGGCATGAATACACCAATCTTTGTAATGCAAACAGTATAATTGGAGTTTTTAACAATCCCCTTTTGTAAAGAATACCTTCATAGATATAAACAAAAAAAAATGAATACAGTATATAAGGGGATCCTTTAATCATTGTGGTTATTGTAAGGTACAGAGGAACATCAGATCTATAGTGAGTTTAAAAAAGTTCTTTCCAGAATGTTTGCCTGTAACTGGCATAGAGCATATAACATATTCATATTTGTCCATGAACTGCAGTATTGGGTCTTTTATTTGTTAGTGGTCTCGGGTTAAATATCTCTTCTTTTTCTGATCTAACAGGCAGATGAACATTGTGAGCTGAAGTCTGTTGAACACGAGGATGAAGTTTTACCTTTACCTGCCAAGGAGGCCAGCAGACTGAACGCGAATGAGCTGGTTAAATATTTACAGGTCAGCATTTTGACTATTGCAGTGATATTCTACTGGATGCTTATTCTGAATTATATATGGAACCAATTTAAATGCTTTTTTTGTATTTTAAACTTTACAGCAATACAAGGAGGTCCCTGCTGTTGCAGATGAATGAATTGTTGCCTTTGTGCTTTCTGTGTACCACTAATTGTTTTACCATAACTGTTCTGTAAATATTTAATTTAAATATAAAAGAAATGAAGGCAAACCAAACTTTGTTTTAAATTGTCCTAAGGAATATTAAGATTTCTTGTCCCATCTTCCACAGCCCCCACTGTAAAATGTGTCTTCCTAATTCACATGAATACAAACAGAGCTTTGCAAATGTGGCTAGGCCATTTGTCCTGCTAGCATGCAGTGTGCATGTGGTCAGCGCCGGATTTCAAATCCGGGCGCCCCGAGGCCGCCCTGCCCAGCCGCCCCCCGCAACTCACCCCCCCCCCCCCAGTGCACACATGCGCATTCGCAATTCACCCCCAACCCCCTCAGCGCACGCATGTGCATTTGCGTGGGCGCCGATATAAACTCATACGGAGCAGTGGGGAAAGGTCCCCACTGCTCCGTATGGGAGCAGAACTTCGGTGCGGTGGGGCGGCACCCTAAATGTTTGCCGCCCTAGGCCCGGGACTTTGTGGATTCGCCACAAATCCGGGCCTGCATGTGGTGGGCAAATAACAGAAACCCCAGAGACTTTAAGGGAAAAGAAAGTCATATTAAGTTGTAGGGGGTTTAATTTGTTTGGACCTCCCAGCAGATAGTTAATGCTTATACTCTTGAACCCCATTCAGGGTCCTGCTTCATGTTTTTTAATCTTTACCGCTCTGCATCCTTATACTGTTTAGTCTGCCTTTATTTTGTTAAGGTATTTGAGCATTTATGGGGTTATGTAATAAAAGGCAATAAGTTTGCCCATGACCAGAACTCCATAGCAACCAATAAGAAGTTTGCTTTAAGCAGTTGACCAGTAAATGCTACCTGATGTGGGTTCCTGGTTGCTATGGGTTCCTGCTTCTGGGCAAACTTAGTGAATTTTATTACATATGGGGGTTATATTTTTTAGCAGATTGGCATGAAAATAACCCTGTGAGAACCTATACTCCCTCTTTAGGTGGATGTAGAAAGTGGCCTTTCAGAGTGCTCCGTGCTTCAGCGTAGAATAAAGCACAGCTGGAATGAGTTTCAAGTGGATAACACAGATCCTATATGGAAAAAGTACCTGGGCCAGGTAATAAACTCTTTGCAATTTCTACTGTTTTGAATCTTTAAAACAGCAGTCTGCCTAGGTTAAGAACCTTCAATAAATAAGCCACTGATAACATGGCCAATATAAATGAATAGAACAAATACTGACAGAGCCAGAAGGCCCTTATGAATCAGCTCCCAGGGGACACATGAAGATTGGCTGCATCAGAGAATTACATTACCAATCTGCAAATCCCCAAGTGGCAGAAGAGAGCTGCACATGCGCAGATGATAACAGCAAATGTAAAGACATGAAATTGTACAAAACACCACTCAGAATTTGACACACACATAAATTCAGCCATGTGTTCTCATAATGTTGTTATTACTGTATTGGACAAACCAATCCCTTGATAAACAATACATCTCTTACTGTGTAATTATGAATACCTTGTTGCTTTCAGCCCGTTGAGTAGAATGACATGTTTAAAGGGGCAGCAACAACAGACATTTTCAAATAGTTCACCTCAATTGCTTTCAGGTTTTTACCATTTATTATTAAAAAATATCTAAACATTTTCCCTCTCTCATGCATTACTGTTAAAGCTCAGTAAGCCTGGTTTCTTTACCCTTTAAACCATTATTTTATTTGGCATTTCTCGGTGATAACATCAGCTCCGACTGAGCATCCTTCAAGATTTGAAGCTAGTCTGCTAGTAGAACTGATGTTATATATAATACATATGTTGCTGGCATCTCTTCTTTTTTGTAGTTGTACAGCAGATGTGGTGCCAAATTTGTCTGTCCTTGTTTTGTGAAAATGAGAAGTACCTGCATATTGCTGATATACTTACTAGTTTCTGAAAGTCTGAACAGAATTGTGCTTGTTAGTTGAAACAAGGAAAGGTAAAAACTAAGAAAGCTTTATCAGAAAGGTCTATGTAAATACAGCCATAAGCACTCGCAGAAAAGCTGCAATGAGTCCTCTAACAAAGAAAACACAAAATTTCTTGTCTCCTTTTGTGTATACATGCACTTTGGTATCTGACTTCTTCTCTTAGAAAAATCCTTCATTCCTGGAGCAGCTGCGCAGCTCTCTCCTCTCGCCCCTCCCATAAGAATTAATTCCCACCCCATTAGAATATGTGATCTATGTTGCCAGCTGCTAGAGCTGCAGCAGGTAGCTACGGAAACCAAGCTAAAATGGCAGCTGCTATCTTAAACTAACAGAGAAAGCTTCTAGGACCGTTTTGCAAAATAAAAATAGCATTCTAGCTTGCACTAATGTGGCTATCTATCTATCTATTGGCAGTAAAATGCCAAAATGACTTTCCTTCTCCTTGAAGTCCTGAAACTCCATTTTATGATGTAAGCAATGTCATTAATATTGCGCCAGTAGTTTTTCACACTTTTATTTCTCCATCAAACTGTATAAGTTTTTCCGGCTTACCAGTAATCATATACCCACCCCAACAAGTCAGCCCTGTAAATGCTGGGGGCCAGCATTGGCTGCAGGATGCCAAACTGACATTGGAAAACATATGATATAAATTTGCAGTTAAATGTGTTGTACTTCATATTTTTGCTTATTTTCTGGCCAAGTGTTATGCAGCATTGAGACCCTGCTGTACTGACTCAGTTGAGAATTATGCTTCTCAGGTGAATGTATTGTGCAATATATCAAGAGCCAACAAGGGTGAGAACAAGCTGCCATGAACAGTTTAAAACCTGTTTGACAAGTAGATCTCTTTCAGAAATGATTCATTTCTTTCCTCCTTATTATTATCTGAATAACCAGGTGACTTCCTATTAAATTACTGAGTTTGTATAATACCGGTTTCACATTAACCATGCCCTGTAACATTCAGACTTCTATTCTATTTTTAACCAGGGATGTGCGAGAAGGGATTGGCATGCAGGAGTTGGGTCTTAAATGCCTTATTTAAAGGTTAGGTGCATATTAACTTTCCAACAGATATTCCAGATGGGGCCTATTACTCTAGTGATGAATGCAAGCTTGGTTACCTGTTTCACATCATACTCATATTACTCATACATAGGTCATATTCACCTGACACTTGGATTTTACCAGAAACACTCTTTCATTTATCAGTCCTGGAATAGACCTAGCATGTCCTTTCATGCACATAGTTGGTTATATAAAAAAAAAGTCACAGTTGTGTAAAAAAAAGTGGCAGTCACATCAACAAAGACGTCACATTTTGGGATTTTTTCACCATTTTGCAAACAGGACATATTCACTCATCACTATATACAAGTTAGGGAGGTGCCTGAATCCATTAAAGTTAAAGAAAAATATACTTCTTTACTACAGATATTCAATAGTATCCTACACAGAATTACTATTGATAGAGCTAACTGAGTCCAAAAGCCTGACACAGCCTCTCTCAATGCTAATACACAAAATTTTAGATGGGCAGACTTTGCCAGTATAACGGCATCTCTGCAATGTATCAACTGGGAAAGGCTTTTCACAGGGTTAAACACAGAAGGAAAATGGAATATCTTTAAAACATCACTTAGCAAGTATACAGATCAGTATATTCCCCTTGTAAGTAAGGAGAGGCATTGCAAAGCAAAACTTTTATGGCTGAATAAAAGTGTTAGTGTCAAGGTTGGTAAGAAAAAACGTTCTTTTAAAGCATTCTAGTTAGCTGGGACAGCAGAAACTTTTATCAGGTACAAGGAAGCAAATAAAGCATGCAAAAAAGTTCTGTTGGGTTTATTAAAGGTTTAAATGTTTTTAGCAGACTAAGATATGAAGATCCAAATTAAGGAAAGTTCCCTTATCTGGAACACCCCATGTCCCAGGCATTCCGGATAATAGATCCCACACTTTGAAGAATACCATACATGGTAGAGATGGAACAGGGTATTGCAGCTAGGAGTAAAAGGAATCCTAAATTATTTTTTTAAATATGTAAATAGTAAAAAAATTAAGCAATAAGGGGTGGGAACCTTATTATTACAAGGGGCTCAGTTGGATGATAAGAACAGGAAAAAAACAAACATTTTTAGCTCTTGTTTTCATCTGTCTACACAACTGAGGAACCAGCTAATCAAGGCTTCCCTTTTAATAGACCCAGTTCTAGTAATATAAGTACTGACGCATGGGTTATTTGGGAGGAGATTCAAAAAAAACTTGAACACGTAAAAGGTAAACAAAGGTCCAGGACCGGATGGTATTCATCCCAGGGTATTAAACGAGCTTAGGTCTGTGATTGCCAAACCTCTTCATTTAATTTTTCAGGATTCGTTGAGGTTTGGCATGGTGCCGAGAGACTGGCGGATTGCTAATGTGGTGCCATTATTTAAAAAGGGATCCCATTCTCAGCCTGAAAACTATAGGCCTGTTAGTCTGTAAGAAAACTTTTGGAAGGGGTAATAAGGGATAGGGAACTTGAATACATTGCAAATCACAATACTATAAGTTTGTGCCAGCATGGTGGTATGCGTAACAGATCTTGCCAGACTAATTTAGTCGTCTTTTATGAGGAGGTGAGCAGGAACCTTGATGCTGGAATGGCAGTTGATGTCATCTTCTTGGACATTACTAAAGCGTTTGATACAGTACCGCACAGACAGTTAATCATAAAATTGAGGAATATTGGCCTAGAACATAATATTTCTAATTGGATAGAAAACTGTCTGAAGGATAGATTACAGAGAGTGGTGGTAAATGGAACATTTTCTGATAGGGCCAGTGTTGTTAGTGGAGTACCGCAGGGGTCAGTTGTTGGTCCTTTGCTTTTTAACTTGTTTATTAATTACCTGGAAGTGGGCATACAAAGTTCTGTTTCTATTTTTGCTGAGAATACTAAATTCAATGCAATATGCTGCCATAGTATCCAAGACTATTGTTATACTAAAATCTACAGTTAGTATTAATGTTGATATATATGGTTTATGTATGTGAGTGTATAGATAGGTCAGTATAGGTTTGTGTGTGCTGGGTTTTCTTGAAGGTTTGAACTAGATGGACTTTTTTGAACTATATGTAACTATATAATACATCAAGAGACATACTATGCTGTTCACATAGTTTTATCCCAAAGGAAGTAATTCTCCTTAATGCTAAAGGTGTCAGTAACTTGTCCTATGAAGAAAGTACAGTAAAATCATTCCAAGACATCTCAAGGTTCATTATTACTAAAAGAAAAATGCTAAAACCTGTGACTGATGCTTTAAGGGAAGAGAAGTGTCATTACAGATAGGATATAATACTATTATAATGATAGCAAGGTCAAGTTCAGTTATTCCCAATTCTTTCAAAGTGTTAGCTTAATTTACTGAAGGTCTGATCTTCTTAGAAGGTGACCTGAGTTTGGCCCTTATTAACAGTACTTTATCACCTCAAGGGATGATATATAATGGGATGAGGCAGGTAAGGTACAATTCAGATATATCAGTTATCCCCACAAACAAGACTTAAGGTGGCCATACACGAGCAAATCCGCTCGCTTGGCGATGTCGCCAAGCGAGCGGATCTTCCCCCGATATCCCCACCTACGGGTGGGCAATATCGGGGAGCATTTAGGTAAAAAAAAAAACGATCGGATTATGTGGGCGGCAATGGGGCAGTCGGATCGGGGACCGCATCAACGAGCCGATGCGGTCCCCGATCCGACCGGATTTTCTAACCTGGCCGATCGAGATCTGGACAATTTCAGGCCAGATATTGGTCGGCCAGGCCTCTCTGCTCTCCCCATACACGGGCCGATTAGCTGCCGATATCGGCAGCTATAGTCGGCCCGTGTATGGGGACCTTTACTGCCTTTGCCGATAATCTGATGCTTTTTATTACCAAACTCAACATCTCTTTACCAAACTTAATGTAGTTATTAAATTTATTTGGCAAACTCTCTAATTTCAAAGTTCATTTAAGTACATCCAAAACCAATTTTAAGGGTTTAGGCCAGCGTTTTTCAACCACTGTTCCACGAGATGTTGCCTGGTGTGCCGTAGGTGAAGACAAGACTCCCCCGGTCCCCTCTGGGACACCTTCCCCTTCCTGGCTCCATGATGCCCGGAAATCGTCACTGCCTGTGATGTCATCCGGCATCGGATCCAGGAGGGCGGAGCAACCAGAGAGGAGAGGCAGCTGGGTTTGTGGAGAAAATGTCCCGGACAATACTTTCTTTGTGTTTATTTGATTCCTATTCAAGAGAATTACTTTATATATAGTCAATATAGGCACAGAGTTAAATTTTTTAACATTTTCTAATGGTGGTGTGCCTCATGATTTTTTTCATGAAACAAGTGTGCCTTTGCCCAAAAAAGGTTGAAAAACACTGGTTTAGGCAATTCTCATTATTGTCTATGGCAGGGTATTTTCTGGCTTTGTAGTAGCCATGACAAGTAGCTTCTACTAATTAACTTCATGTGTCTTCACCTTAAGGTGGCCATACAAGGGAAGATTCTAATTGAGGAAATTAGGAAAATGGAAGAAATTACTTTTGTTACCTGGGAACAATGACATGATGCAATAATAAATGCCCAACTGACATACTCCCTCCTTCTTCTCAGAGTCCCCCTAAGGGCTGTTGCAGACGGGGAGACTAGTCGCCCGCAACAAATCTCCCTTGTCGCGGGCGTGTCTCGCCAGTGGGATGGAATTTCGGGGAGATTAGTCGCCTGCGACAAGGGAGATTTGTCGCGGGCAACTAGTCTCCCCGTCATCCACAGCCCTAAAACCTAATTTTAGAGATTACAGTCATGTAAGCCTTTTCACTGACATATTACTTTATTGCTGGTGGAAAGGCATTTTGGAGAGATTAGATGTCCGCAATAGCCGAGATTTAACTGATGGTACAACAACAACAACAACAAACATTTGTAAAGCGCTTTTCTCCCGTAGGACCCAAATGGTAACTAATCTCCCCATGTGTAATTGCCCTAAATGTTCTATCTATACTTTTTTTTAATCTTCAATGCCCTACTTTTTTGTACCCCCCACTGTTTCATGAAAAGACATTAAATAAAGTTTTTTAAAAAAGACATACATAAAGACTTATACATTAGGTAATGGGGTCCTGCCTGCATGGGTAAAAAATAGGAAAAAATGATACACAATGTATAAAAATATATTATTTAATCAAATATCCCTGAAAGCTTTTTGTGTTATTATGGAATTATTTATTCTGGCTGTGTCAGTAGGACTGCACAAAGATCTGGTCAGAATATGAATATAATTATGTAGATTCTGATTAAATGTGTTGGTAAATCCACAGTGGCACATATATATGATTAATAAAGTGTATTAATTGGGCACCTGACAATTTGGCAGTCAGGGCCAGTCCTGGCATAGGCCAAGGTGAGAACCTCGGAGTACAGTGTGTGGCAGGTTACAAGGGGTGGCAAATAGCTGCCTCTGGTAATTTTAAGGCTCAGTTTTTTAAGAGCCATTTTTTTAAAGAGGGCAGCTAATTAAATTGTGTGCCACCATATACCATCATTTTTTTCCAACTAAATACTAATGGAGTAATGTATTTAAGGTGCAAATTTTGCCCAGAAGCAGTAACCCATACCAACTAATAAGAGGTTTCAGTCATTTGATCGGTAACTGCTGCCTTCTCAGTGGCTGATGTAGATTCATAGACCTGTTTCAAACTTTTTACATTATGCCCTTAAAATCTTTTGATGGCTAATTTACAACCACAAATGCAGTTGCATTCCTGCACCTTAAGTGAGTTGTGCTCCTTATAGTTGTGTTTTATGCTTTCATGTTTTGAATCAAGCACTGCTGCACCTATTGATGCAGGGAAACCCTGGAACTACCACTACCGCCAAACCAGATGTGAGCTGCAGGAATCCCTTCCCTTTAATTGCATTTCAAATTTAACTTTGCTCATTGTATTTACAGATGTAATTGACCGCTTTGATCTTGTTGTGTCTCTCCACATACTATGACTCACACACATGGATCAAATCGAATGTTCTGCACACAGGTCCATAAAGGTAGCACCCTTAACACAGATATGTGATGTATCATATTTAACTACTTGTCCCATTTACAAAGGATATGCCTACTTTTATGAAAAGAAGAGATACTATTATGGGTGGAAACTAACCTACCAACTATTTATGGTGTTTTTTATCAGTAGCTGTGAAAAAAAAACAGCGTTAGATTCAAACATTGGGTTCAGAGAATTGTCTTAGGGAATCCATTATTCTGTGTTTGTATAGCACAAAGAGTCAAATAAATGTAAAACATTAAACAAGTTCAACCTTTAACTTGCCGCTATCACCAGTGTACCACATGCTTAGCCTATGAATCTTCATCTCTGGGTTGGTAGTTCTAAAATAAACAATAGAAATTAAAGTGAAATAAAAATCTAAAGCAATTCTTTCTGTACAGGGAAACGTGAGAGTTTTGACAACTGCATGTAATCACCTCTTGGGTGGGTGACAAAATGTCCAAAAATACCTTTAAAAGACATGTAAACCCTACATCTTTTACCATGTATTAAGGTTGGGCACATCTACCTCATCAAAACTGCATCATTTGTAGTGATGGGTGAAATGTTTTGCCAGGCATGGAATCGCGGCGAATTTCCGCGTTTCGCCATTGGCAGATTGTTTCGCGAAACGGATGAAAAAATTTGCAGCGGAAAAATTTGCCAGCACCTCCAAAAATTGTCGCTGGCATCAAAAAAGAATAGTCATGGGCGTCAAAAGAATAGCCGTGCAACAAAATAATAGCCGAGGGCAACAAAAGAATAGCCATGTGACAAAATAATAGTCGCGCGTCAAAATAGTAGCCGCGGGCGACAATTTTTTTGGCCGCACAACATTTTCGCCGTTTCGCAGATCTTTTGAAAGATTCGCAAATCAAATTTTTCTGCAAAGCGAAACGGATCAGATTCGCTCATCACTAATCATTTGTACTGCATATATCCCCTCTCTTTGTCAGCATCATCACATTTAGACTAGAGGGTGTGTTTAGTAACCTGAGTTGAGAAGAACTGAGCATGCTCAGTAAGCCAAGAGCCAAAGTTGATCTGTAGCTGTAGCCTTACTATTAACCTTAGAACACTCAGAATGGCAGGTATTTAATCATCATTATTATTAAGAGGCTGTTCACTGATTACATTTTTGTGGAAGGTTTACATGTCCTTTAAGAAGCATTGGCATAACTGTATCCCTGTTGGTACACATGCTTAATTTCTCGAAAATGCAGCAGGGTGGTTCCGGCACTGCTCTTCAGAGAAAAGGTATTTGATTATCATTTGGCCAAGAGGTACAGTAAATTGTGCAAATTAATAAACGTCATGTGTGGCATAACCCTACATTTACAGTGCTATATCCCAGGTAATTATGTTGTTCCAAGAGAAAGATTTAGAGACAGTGTTGTAAAGTGATAACAGGCTGTCAAAACTGTAGCAACATTGTTTTCAAATGTGATTTCTATGCAAGAACAACGTGCAAAATTAAAAAATTAACATAGTTTTAATTAATAAGGTTTTTGCCCGAATCCCAGTATAACTGCAACTGCTACGTAGCAGGCCCTGAAACATTCACATTTACTAAACGTGCAATATGTGTACTTGTTTTTTGCATGCAAGTTGTTTTGCTTGTGTTGGTGGGGTGTGAATTATACCATTTTTGGTGCATTATTGCGTGATTTATTAGGTAAAATTTACATCATGTAAAAAAGATCCTCAAGCCAGGGGTTAATTCCACTTTCATCTGTATACCCAGTACTTTGCACATAATTTATCAAACAGAAGCAACCAGCCTTTTAGTGCAATGTAAAAATGCTGGTCTGTAATATATGCAGCATGTATCATTCAGTAACACACACAGGTCCAGTTTGACCCCTTATTCAAGTAAGCAGCAAATTCTCAAAACTTCACTGTTGACTACACAGTTCTCAACAGTTCTAGGATTCAATCATACAATTTTAAGTAATGGCCAGAGGATCAGTTAAGCTCCCATTAGCCATTTTTATTTTCACTTTGGAAGGAACAAGCAATATAAGGTTTTTATAGCCTGTGTCTTAGCAAGCTCTGTATTGTTTAATTCATTTGTAACCTTATTAACATCCCATTCACTTGTAGTCTATTCAGCCTACTAGCATAGTTATTTAATTATCATGACTGTTTGAACAGTACATTTATTTGTTGTTCACATTTTGTTTTGCTTTCAAGTTTACAAATCCTCTCATTTTGTTGCTGCTCGGCTCAGCCTTGGTGAGCATAATAACAAAGGAGTATGAAGATGCAGTGAGCATTACTGTGGTAAGAACAGCACATTTTTCTCACAGTGAAATCTCTTTTTTCTTTTTCTCTCATTTTCTTTGAAATGTGCTGAAAGCAGAATTGTATGTCAAGCAGTTTGCCTTTTGGTTTGGATGGCTTTTTAGCAAGAGAGGGAATACAGAGTTATGGGAGATAGCTGTTAGTACAAGTGAGGGAATACAGGGTTATGGGAGATAGCTCTCAGTACAAGTGAGGGAATACAGGGGTAGGGGAGATAGCTCTCAGTACAAGTGAGGGAATACAGGGGTAGGGGAGATAGCTCTCAGTACAAGTGAGGGAATACAGGGGTAGGGGAGATAGCTCTTAGTACAAGTGAGGGAATACAGGGGTATGGGAGATAGCTCTTAGTACAAGTGAGGGAATACAGGTTTATGGGAGATAGCTCTCAGTACAAGTGAGGGAATACAGGGGTAGGGGAGATAGCTCTCAGTACAAGTGAGGGAATACAGGGGTAGGGGAGATAGCTCTTAGTACAAGTGAGGGAATACAGGGTTATGGGAGATAGCTCTCAGTACAAGTGAGGGAATACAGGGTTATGGGAGATAGCTCTCAGTACAAGTGAGGGAATACAGGTTTATGGGAGATAGCTCTCAGTACAAGTGAGGGAATACAGGGTTATGGGAGATAGCTTTCAGTACAAGTGAGGGAATACAGGGTTATGGGAGATAGCTCTCAGTACAAGTGAGGGAATACAGGGTTATGGGAGATAGCTCTTAGTACAAGTGAGGGAATACAGGGGTATGGGAGATAGCTCTTAGTACAAGTGAGGGAATACAGGGTTATGGGAAATAGCTGTTAGTACAAGTTGATCCAGAGACTGGTCCGATTGCCATCTTGGAGTCAGGAAGGAATTATTCCCACTGTGTGGCAATGTATGTATGTATAGGCATAAAAGGTTAAACTTGATGGACATGTGTCTATTTTTCAACCTAACTTACTATGTTACTATGTAAGCTGAATAATAAACCAGTAGTACTGACAGGATTAATGTGGATGCAAGTAAGATTATGTTTGAAAGAGAGGACCAAAATTAATTCTCCCACATTATGCCCGATTTAAAGGGGACATGGGTAGGGTATTGCTAACTTTAGAAGTGGCATTTTTATTGGAGCTCCTGATTTGTTCTCATGCAAACGAGGGGTGGGTGTGTCCTAAAAATTCTTGCCAGAGGGACAGGATGCGAGTAGCCACTCACAGCTCTGCCTTCACACAAGCAAAGATGGGTTGCAGTTCATGGTGAGGTCAGCCTAACTGCTGATTGGCTGCCATGCTACACTGCAAACTGCTGAATACTGATAGCACTTATACACAGGCAGGGAAAGCAGCCAGCAGAAAGAGTAGCAGCTAACATGGCATTCCCACATCTGTCGTAATAAATATGTATTAAAGGATTCAGCAGGGCTTCCGTTTTTCTTTAAAAAGATGCAAAAAAAAATTTGCCCATCAGACAATCTAGATAGAGAATTCACTGACTCCAACATGTCTTATGGTCCACATTGTTACTGTTCCTATGATCTGTTTATTTAAGCAGTTAACTTGTTTTTCTTTTCTTGCTTTATTTTAGGCAATCCTCATTGTGGTTACAGTGGCATTTGTACAGGTATGTGGTCATTAAATGACTCAGGTACAAGCACTGGAATACTGGGCATTTTTACTAGATTATTTTATTTTTCATATTTTCTCATAGAAATGTGAGGAAAAATTAGCAATCTTGCCAAATAAAGTTGCAGTTGTGTCAAAAAGGTTGCAGTCACAACCTGTGTTATTTTTTATTCCCTTACCCTCCCTGCCTCATATACTTTAAAGGAACAGTTACACCAAAAAATAAAAGTGTATCAAACTAATTAAAATATCATTTACTGTTACCCTGCACTGGTTAAAGCAGTGGCATAACTATAAAGGAAGTAGATCCAGTGGGGGGCCTGACATGGGGGAGGGGGTGCAGGGCCCTCCGGGGCTTCCGCCCCAGGGACCCCGCACCCCCCAAGGTGCCTCCTCCAGCCGCGCACCCCTAAACCCCCCCCCGCAGGGGCCCCTGTCCGATGTCCTCCCCTGAACCCGTATGTGAAACACATCAGGGGAGGACAAGGGAGGCCAGAGGAAGCAGCAATTGGGTCGGGTCTGGTCCACTGGCCCCCACCAGGTATTTTTGTCCCTGTGGCCCAGTCCGACCCTGAGGGGGGTTATACTGCAGGGGAGTCTCCCTCTATAGCTCTAAGAAATCCCCCCTCCCCAGCCACTCTCTTATGTCCCCGGCACGAGTGGCCAGGGAGTGGAGGACTGGCAGGGGGAGAGAGGGCTGGGTAGGGGTGATTTTTTTTTAAAAAAATAGTTAAATATGTGTTTTTTGACATGCTGTGTTTTAAAAATGGCTCAAAAAGTCAATGAGAATTTGAAATGATGATCTGAGCTGTAAGACCTTGTACCTGCCTGCACTTTTTCTTTCCTGTCTGTGTATGAAACAGTGCATGCATTATATGAATAAACTGCTGCATGCTGTCTAGTGACCTTCTAGTGAATCTTATAATCAAGTGTAACTATAAATCACTTTTCAAGGAACAATTCCACTGAAAATGCTTTATAAAAACTGTTTCCAGCAAACACAATGGCATCCCTTCAGATTAGAAGAAATAAGGTTTCATCTAAGTATTTGGAAAGGGTTTTTTACTGACAGCCAAGCCTGGTGGAATACCTTTTACATACTTTGGGCTTTATTGGGTACAAGTTTTGTTTTGCAACACACAGAACCACCAACAGAATACAATAATGGTTTCTGTGTTGCATTGGTTTTTTTGTCATGTAACTATGATAACACCTTCCATTATGATGGGCCTATGTTTTCCCAGATCCATAGCATAGCATGAAGGTAGGTTATCTGAAAGCAGTTCTAATGTGTAGCACTGGCTCCTTTGGAAAGCTCAGACTCTGGCACAATGCGCTAAGATGGCTGCCTACACACCAACATCACACCTAAAAAAATACATTTATTGTATGAAATTGTAGAGTGAATTATTTGATAGAAATAAAAAGTACACCATTAGTACAAAAATGATAGAATCTCTTTAATGTGTTTGTAAAGCAAATGTAAACATTAGTTGTGCATTGTATGTGGTATAAACAGGATTTGCACAGTGCTTCTTACTAAGTCAATTTATTTTGACCTCCAGGAATATCGCTCTGAGAAGTCACTTGAGGAGTTAAATAAGCTTGTTCCCCCTGAGTGCAATTGGTAAGTGTTAACAATATTTAACTCCATCAACCAAAAGTCAGGAGTGTGTTTGGCCATATATTTCTGCAAAAGCATCAGGGCAGGAGGTTTGGCATCTGTGATCAATTTTAAAGTCTTATTACCAATAGCGGGGGTCATTTATAAAATTAATAAAAATATTTGCAGATGTTTTTCCCTAAACACTTAAATTTTGTACTGCTGTGCACGTGTTTTTTTTTTTTTTTTTTTGCAAAACGCAGTAAAGGGTGAATTATGCATAAAAATTTGCAAATGTGTGCATTTATTATGTGCAAATACAGCGCCAATTTTCTCCTTGTGAATATAAATTTGCATTTTGCGAAATCAGTTTAGTAAATATTTTTGAGTGTGCACATTAATATTTGCAATTTGGGAATATGCCATGTTTGAAAAGCTTTAAGGACATTTATACTGCAAATAAAAAAATTTGCAATTATGTTTGCTCATTAAATGCAGCAGGCTTGACCAGCTTTATAAATATAAACACGAGTGAATAATTCTGCACTGCATAAATTTTATAAATGACCGCCAGTGTCTTCTAATGACTTCTGAAGAGAGACCTTTTTATGTCTTAAAGGGCACCTATCACCCCTATGTTGAGCCTGCAGTCAGGTTGGGAGAAACAATAGGTTTTTTTAAAAAGGAAAACTCCCCCTGCCAGTGCTGGGCTACATGCGGAGCTCCCAATGCTGCGTCACACACATACACATAATGGATTTTGTATATTATATATCATTTTTTTTTATTTGTATGTGATGATTGTTTTCTCTGTGAAAATTAATATATGATTACACTTTACATTGTGAATTTCCATTTACCCTCTCTTTTGTTTGAAGCACTCGCAGGATATTTGATTTGCCATATGATGGGTTAAGACAGGAGGCTGGTTACCAGGCAACTGTGTAGTTACAACTATTGTGCATTTTGTGCCATTTGAATAGTATTCAGGTCCAATTTTGTGCAAAGTCTACAATGGTTTTATAGCACCTGGTTCCCATAGTGCCCATGAGGGCGAGAGAGAGAGGCTGGAGTTTTTAAAGATTAAAAGTGCAGTAAAGGCAAAGAACAGTAAAAGATAAATCATGAAAAGGCTAAGGTGAAAAACCAGATAGCCACATTAGTGGACAAGGAACTGAAGCAAAGAACTAGGAGCTGTAGTACAGAACTGTGAGCAGGAACCATGAATTAAGAGCAGGATCAGGGATTAGCAGAAACACACAGAATGGGAATAATGTACACACAGTCACAAAGGTGGTGTCAAAGAACCAAAAAAAAAAGTACAAGCAAATGCAGAAACAAGCTCCCTGCCTCTGTAACCAGAAGTCACAGAGGTCGGCATGTGTGCGTCAGGCAGGTGCCATCGTTGTAACAGTGGTAGAGTAAGGGGGCCATTGAGGTCAGGTCCTCCGGTGGGCTTCTGAGTCCCCAGTCTGATGCCGGATAGTGTAAAATTCTAATTTGCATAGGACTGATTAAAAGTACAGATCTTTACCGTTAGAGGAATGAAGCTGTGCTGGAAAATTCCTGTTTATTTTTATGCTCTGGTACTTGATCTTGCTTACTGATTCTATTTTGTCACTCATAAAGGTCTAGTTCATGTTTTTTCAATATTGACTGTTTGTCTTCAGCATTCGTGATGGAAAACAACAGCACCTTCTGGCTCGTGAGCTGGTTCCAGGAGATGTGGTGTGTTTGTCTGTGGGTGACAGGGTTCCTGCTGACATCAGACTGATAGAGGTAATTTGTATAACTTGTAAATCACTGTAATGCAGTTCTGAAAGTGCACCTGTGTTATGTGCTACTGGGATGCCTGTGCAATGTCTGGTTCATTGGGAGCACTTCATCTTTTGTGTTTCACAAGACACCTAGTACCTGGTGATATAGCATGCAGCATGCCCGGACTAAAAAAACAGGTGAAAAGGTGAGACAAAGTTCTAAAAAGTTGTAACAGGTATGCTTTTGACATTTCACAATTTTGGAGTGTGTCCTGTGATTTAATAAAGGTGTTTTACATAAAAGGTTTAGGTTAGTTTTTGAGACCATAAATTGGTTTATTGGTATATACGCTCAGCTAAACATTCTGTTTTCTGCTTTTTAAACTTGAAGTGAAATTGGAAACCCCTCAGTCATGTTGTTAGGCAGAGAGGCTATCCAAACCACAGGGGACTTACTAGTTACTGTTGGGATCTAAACATTTGTCTGCAGTGTACAGAAAATGCACCTTTGAATCTTAGATAGCTTGGGTTTGAGGGCACCCTGGAGCTGCAAGTGTAATTCTAGCCCATTGTTTGAATTGCTCATGACGTGAGCAATGTCGGATCTTGACCCGCCATTCTCCCAACCTTAACCCCTTTGCCTGTTTTTACTTACCAACCCCAATAAACACACGGACACCAATTCTTGGGATAAAATGGCCGCAGAACATTTATTAATAACAATTAGAGTTTTAATTTAAAATATATCATAAGAACAAATAAGATAGAAAACAACTCATGAACACCATACAAATGTTTGTATAACAAACAACCAACTTTGAATAAACATAAACCATAACATACACCATAACAAGCCAATAACTGCGCAGCGCAACTGGCGCTGCCAGCTGCCCTTCCAGCCCGGAACCCCCTACCCAACAAAACTCACCTCCTAATCCACTTACTTACCCCTGAGGTTCCAGGCATGCCATCCCCAAACAATTAACAAACTCCCTTCCTAACCCAACCATTGTTTTCCCCCAACTGAATCACCCCGCCAACACCACTCGTTGCCTCCAACGGTGGGCGTTTTCCTATGCTGCCTAAAATGGATGAGGAGTGGGAACGTTTTCCAGCTATTTATATCCCAATACGAAACAACCTATCAGATAAAAAACTGGGAGTAGCTATGTCTGTCCTACTGCTACGTCATGCCCCTGCTTCCCTACGTTTCCCTACGGGTCATTGGGCTACTTAAGCATGGCAGATACTGTATGTTAAACATGACATTACACCTTCATACAATGCATGAAACCAGAAAAATATATTATCAGAATTAACCTGTAAAATATGTCCTTACAAACAGTGCTTAGCGATGGAATGAGTTATAATAACTTGAGTCACAAGTCATTTGAAACACCACAGTCCCTCATAGTATCATGCACAGTATGTAGTACTCAGCCTGTATCCTTGTCCATGCATACATTCCTTATATTTTACAATAGTATTTATATATATATATATATATATATATATACAGGTATAGGACCCATTATCCAGAATGCCCGGGACCAAGGGTATTCCGGATAAGGGGTTTTTCCGTAATTTGGATCTTTATACCTTAAGTCTATTAAAAAATCAATAAAACATTAATTAAACTCAATAAGATTATTTTGCATCCAGTAAGGATTAATTATATCTTTGTTTGGATCAAATACAAAGAACTGTTTTATTTTTACAGAGAAAAAGGAAATCAATTTTTAAAATCTGAATTATTTGCTTATAATGGAGTCTATGGGAGACAGGCTTTCCGTAATTCGGAGCTTTCTGGATATCGGGTCTCCGGATAAGGGATCCCATACCTGTACTTAGATAAAAGCAGTTTTTAAGATTCAGATATTGTGAATTCTGCTTTCATTTTTCATGAAACTACGTGTTCCTCAGTGAGAGTATGGGCACTGTGCTTTTACAGAATCAGCACCCCAAAGCAAAGGATGCAAGGAGTGTTTCTCTCTAGAAATTAGTATTCATATCACCAACAAAAATACAGCCAACCACAGAAAATTGTACCAGACAATTTTGATTTTATGTTTTTTCTCTGGGTACTCCAGTTTCGTCTCACAATAAGGCTCCTGATGAAAGTTGACCTGACTGCGTGGATGTGTGTGCAAAGTGCTACATAAATGTGTTGGTGCTGTATAAATAATAGATGATAATACATACTAATGAGTATAACTTCGATTATTAGGTCTACTAGTTTGTAAAGCACTGCAATTTTTTTTTTTTACCAAATAATATCTTTATTAAAAAACAAAGAAAAAGCACATTTTTTAAAATACTGAAACATATAAATATTTAGCAAATTACTAAATATAAATCAGCAGGGGTGAACGGGTCCTCTCTTAAGAAAGAATAGGAGGAGGAGAGCAGGAGGATTCTAGCAAGTCCAGGAGACCATTAAATAGTTGTTAGCAGGGGGCTTGACACAGGTCTTTTTGAATAAAGGGGGGAAAGTACTAGATGCTAGGAAGGAATTAAATGTGCAAATTAGAGATAAAGTAAGGACAGGAGCACACTTCCTTTAATTAATTATGAGGGCATAGGATCAAGGGAGCAAGTTGCAACTGGAGAGGAAAGGAAAGCTGTGGGAAAAAACTGGACCTGACTTAGGGCTGTGGCAGTCGGGGGAGATTAGTCGCCGCGGGCCGCCGGTTAAAATGTAAATCGCCAGTGGGATGGCATACGTGGCGTTTTCCACATATCGCCGCACCGCGTATGCCATCCCACCGGTGATTTACATTTTAGCCAGTGGGATGGCATATCGGGGAGATAAGTCGCCCACGGCAAGGGAGATTTGTCGCGGGTGACTAATCTCCCCGTCTGTCGCGGCCCTTAGAAGAAAAGTTTTTTCTTCTCAAACTGAACCCCACCAATAAGTTTTGATAAACATTTATGTATAGAGATTATACTGTAGATACAGCCTTATTTTACAGCATGTTTGCCAACTGCATTTTTTTTCTTGTGGGGGGAATATCATCCATAGACTTCAGTTATACGGTGCTTCCAGTGGTGAAATATGCCAAAAAATTATATACTTGCTTCTCTTTAACATATAGTAACCTTTGAACTACTGTCAGGTATGGGAATAACGTTGTTTTACTCAGTATGACAATAACTACAAATAATTCCTTTGGGGGTTTAGAAGTAATATCTGTGACTAGTATTATGCCCCTTGAACTCTATTACACCTCCTCAGACATCTGCCATAAACACAAATCTGCAGCTGGTAAAGCATCCCTTCCAATCCAAGAAGGTTGATCTGAATCATCTTTTTTAGTAGGTGCCAAAGCTTGGATTATTTATTTGTAGCAATGAATCAGACTTTGACAGGCCTCCACATGAGCTGCCCAGCCTGCCTCATAAAGTGTTAGTGTTTGAGTTGAAGCTGATAAATTAGTTGGTTTTATCTCCATTGGTGAGTGTCTGAGGTAGAAAGCACAAATAGATGTTGAAGGTCAGAGAGAGAAAAAGCTTTATTTCAGCATTTACTAGCATGTGCCCCTATGTAGGTCCACATCATCACTTGGTGTGGCACAGAAATATTAGAGTATTGCCATGCACTGTAAACCATAGCTTATGTGTCTCTTTGATCCATTTTTTAGTTAGGAGTGATTTAACATTCAAAACCAAACAACAGAACATATTTATTTACATTACATTTTTCTTGTACCTTCTATATAATGTGCAAGGAAGTAATGCTAAATCTAAGCTGTGCACTTGTGCAAAGGCATACAAATTTTGTGTACAGCTCACATAGTTAACTGTGGAGTGACCAAAGTAAATATGAAATTAGAGGGAATGCGAGAAAGGACTTGGTAGGAGATGCCCATGTGCCATACGCATTCCATCATGGAGCTCTGCGTACTGAAACAGGTGCAACTGCATGTGCTCCATTTGTATAATGCCACCAGCATGGGCTTTCTGTTGCATCTGTATCAATAGCTTCACTTTCATATTCACCTTGTCATAACACTCCATTTTTATTTATCTATTTATTTTGCTTTGTTGTTTCCTATTCTTCCATTAATGTTCCCTTTGTTTTTCTAAAGATTTTCTTTTAGGCCATATTCAGTACTGGGATACATAGCGCTGTGCAATTTTTACAAGAGGAAAGACAATCTTAAAATAAGAATAGGCATACAGAGATTAAATTACATATGGTAAGAGACACAGTAGGAAAGAAATCCTTGCCCCATAGAGCTTACAATCCATGTAGGCATGCCTTTTCTGTTTTGAAAAATGCAAAATTATATAAAGTCTGCCATCATCCAAAAATCCCCTTCATTGCCAATTTAATAAAAACCCTAAATTCTTTCTATTGGGGGCACTGTTTATGGGGGCAATTGGGGCACTGTGTATGGGGGAACTTTCTATTGGGGGCACTGTTTATGGGGGAAATTGGGGCACTGTGTATGGGGGCACTTTCTATTTGGGGCACTCGGGGGCACTGTTTATGGGGGCAATTGGGGCACTGTGTATGGGGGCACTTTCTATTGGTGGCACTGTTTATGGGGGCAATTGGGGCACTGTGTATGGGGGCACTTTCTATTGGGGGCACTGTTTATGGGTACAATTGGGGCACTGTGTATGGGGACGCTTTCTATTGGGGGCACTGTTTATGGGGGCAATTGGGGCACTGTGTATGGGGGCACTTTCTATTGGGGGCACTGTTTATGGGGCAATTGGGGCACTGTGTATGGGGGCACTTTCTATTGGGGGCACTGTTTATGGGGGCAATTGGGGCACTTTCTATTGGGGGCACTGTTTATGGGGGCAATTGGGGCACTTTCTATTGGGGGCACTGTTTATGGGGGCAATTGGGGCACTGCGTATGGGGGCACTTCTATTGGGGGCATTTTCTATTGGGGGCACTGTTTATGGGGGAAATTGGGGCACTGTGTATGGGGGAACTTTCTATTGGGGGCACTTGGGGGCAGTGTTTATGGGGGCAATTGGGGCACTGTGTGTGGGGGCTACTGTCTATGGGGGGTACTGTCTATGGGGCAATTGGGGGCACTTATGGGGGCAATTGGGGCACTGTGTATGGGGGCACTTTCTATTGGGGGCACTGTGTGTGGGGGCTACTGTCTTTGGGGGGCACTGTTTATGGGGGCAATTAGGGCATGTGTATGGGGGCACTTTCTATTGGAGGCACTTCCATAATATTTGGGAAAGGGGGCACAAAAGTAAATTTCTTAGGGCACCCATTTGGCCAGCAGCGGCCCTGCTCTCCACCTTGGCTCTGGTGGCAAACTGCAATATGGATAACATGAAAAATGCCATAAAACTATTTATTGTTAAGTCAGAAAATAAACTTAACGATTACATATGGGAAGAAAATGTGTGTACTCCATTATAAAGGCATGTTTTGTGCAGTTTGTCTTTACTGGAGCTTCTAACTGATCCAACAGGAAGAACTACAAACATGAAAGGATGCCAATTTTATAACAGTGATTAGAACATTGTTGATTTGTGCCACACGTCTCCCTTTGTTTCGGCATGCACATTCTGTACAGATCTTTTGATCTTTTGATACATCAAGTACAGTTAAAACACAAAGCTTTTGTTCTCATAAAGACTGGCCATCTAGCCCCATGTATCTCTTCCTGTATGGCCACAGTTTGTCCATAGGCTACCTGCAGATTTTCTTGCTAGCACTTTCAAAAATTTGATATATTTCCTGGGCCCAGGTATTTCCTAGGCCCAAGGCATTGTTAAGCAATCTAAGAATAATTATTATTTTTCGGTCCAAATAAATTTATGTAATTACAGTTCATAATATATTTGCTTTGTTCTTCTTTGGACTAAAGGATGTGTGTAAACCAGACCCATTTAGGTTAGTGCCACCCTAGCTAATGCATTCATTTCTTAATCTGTTCAGGAACAACGTTGAGGAAGGGCAAGAGCCAACACGTTCTTGTTGAATACCTTGCCTGATGAGAGAAAAAAAGATACATTAATTTAGGTGCCCAAACAAGTATCTCAGCTCAGAGTCAGAGATTTATATACTGTGCTACCTAGGGAGCTATTTATGGCATATTGTGTGCCTTTGCACTCATGGTGTCAAGCAATTCATCACTTCTGTCTTGGTTAATGTCATGGCACAATTGACAGTACAGACTGTAAAACAAACACTAAATCTGTACTGTCTTATGGGCTTATTTAAATTTACCATGTTTGAAATTCCTAATCAGTTTCCTCCAGTAAATTTTTTTGTTTAATTGTCAAAGAGTGAATGTTGACTTATGTATGGAATTGACTGTTGAATTGACTTTTGATTCTAGAATAAAATAAAACGTTTTTGTAAAAAGTACTTTATGTATTATTGGTTAAGAATAAAATGGCCCATTTTACAAACACTGGGCAGATTTCTCTAGTGATGTTACCATAACAACTAATCCTTAATCCACTTTGATCAGTCTGCTGGAGATATAATACTGAATAGAAATCTCTGATTGTTTGGCATGGAATACTGCCCTGAAGCAACTTTGCCAACAACAATCCACAATATATTCCTATTTTTCTGTCTTAGCTATCACCTACCCTTGCTGTATCTTGGAATCATACTGCCTACTGTAAAGCCAGAGCTTGGTTCACTTGGGCTTTGCCCAAAACATGTAGTGGAACACACTAATAAACACTAATTTGCAGCAAAGCCCTGTCTTGTCAGGTGTCCTCCATTATCCTATATGATGTCTACATGTAATTAGTGCTACAACAGGAGCAAAGGAGTGATAGCCTGCCTGAATGAGGTAGCTGAACTGGAATACTGTATTTGGAAAGATTCAAAATACATTCATAATTTGAACATCAGCATACTTCTGATGCTCACTCCCTACTGTGTGCTATGGGCAGCATGCTTTTTGAGCTCCTAGAAAAAGGAAAAGGAAAGTCAAAACACATCTACAATATATTTTTTGCTGGCATGTAGGTCTTTCCTAATGTTGCAGAATATAGTAACTAATTTCTGTTTCTTCATTTCAGCTTCTATATATTAGCACTTATACTTACAGTATATAGAATACAGAGTAATATAGAATAACAAGATATATTACTGGTATGATTGCAAATGACCTATGTAGAAGTTGCAATAGGTTGCAACAGATATCTACATGATCAGGTAATGAAGGGTAGTGGTACTAGTTCCAATGCAAAAACTATAACATGCACATAAACACTAAAATATGCCTCAATAACTGCTGCCAAATGTGATATAAATTGCTCTAGATTAAAATGTACTGATATGATGTGACACTGTAATCTGATGTGATCAGAAAATCCTACTTAAATATCCACAAACATTGAGGAGGCCTATCTAATATTTTATCTACAGGAAAATCAAAGAGACCTTTATTATTTCCTGCATGCATGCTTGCTTAGATGTTAAGCACTGGTATTTGCTAATCCTTCTTTTGCCTTATATTAGATAAGTATGTGCTCCTGTCTTTCATGCAGAATATGATTTTCAGGATCTCTCATATCCTACTGCTGTTTGAAATGATTAAATAACATTAGCTGAATGTAACTCTTACAATACCAGTTCCGTCATCAACTCTTTGAGTCAGCCTGTTAGGTCTATTTCATGAAACATATTGTATTGACATTTTGGGAAAAACAGTCCATTAATGTTTGATGATTAATGTTTTGCAATTATCACTTGGCAGGCAGTCCTATTGCTCCAAATCATAATTATTATATATTTTGTGGCAGACAACTGATCTATTGGTGGACGAATCAAGCTTTACTGGGGAGACTGAGCCGTGCAGCAAGACTCATGGCTCTGTAGATGAAGCCAGTGGAATTGCAACACTCAGCAACATTGTGTTCATGGGGACCCTTGTCCGTTATGGAAGAGGGAAGGTAATAACTTTTTAATGAATTAACCATTTTGATAAAGTACCAACAGTTATGCAGATCTGCCCTCCTGGAATGCACAGTGATCCGAATGCTGCCTACTTTCTTTCTTGATGACGGAAAAGTTCAAGTTTTCTTTACAGGGCTTTCTTTGCTTGAAGTGGCTAACAGTATTCTGGCCTTGTCGCACATGAAACGCTCACAGTAGCATGTGCATGCCATTGTTGCAACCTGGCGAGTTGGGATAAAATAGTGCTTTCCTCTTTTATTTTTTCTCCCCACCCCTCTTTACAAAACTCAATAAAAATTATAAGTTACAAAAAAAAATAGTGCTATGCTCCTTAAAAATGGATTCCGTTTGTTCTATTTTGCATGCATGCCTATAATATAACCCTATGGGAAATACTTGGTGCTTTGTACTTAAATATTCAATACATTGATATCTGTCTCCTTGTAATGCAGGGACTGGTTATTGGAGTTGGTGAAAAGTCTCAGTTTGGAGAAGTGTTCAAGATGATGCAAGCAGAAGAGGTTTGTATTGTGCCTCCCATTAAATGTCCTCAATTCTGTTCTCTGTTCAGAAGTGCTTAAATATGGCTCATCTTCAGCAGGGCAGGCAGGAATTTTTTGTAGAAGATGACCTACTTTATGGTTTAAGTAGTCACTGTAATATATATATGTAATAAATATTTACATTTTTACCCTTGCTCTGCGGTTCTTAACTAAACTATTTAGGTATTAGTTTCAAATAAAAATATTACTTTCCTTTGTGAAAAATCTAACACCAGCAAAACCTTAGGCTGATGCCACATGTGTCGTTTTTACGCTGCGTATTTTCTAATTCTCTCGGCGGCTGAAAAACGCACAATATCATCATCCATAGAAATAACTTGAAAAGACTCGAAGCAAACCACACAATGCGTAAATACACTAGAAAACGCCTTACCACGGATTTTTCAAGCGTTTGCCAAAATACGCCAGTATTTGCACAGCAAGCTATTCCTATGTATACACAAAGGCAGCTGCCAGACCTAGCGGAAATACACAGCGTTTTTTACTATTTCGCACTATTAGCACCATGGAAACTGGATTTGCTTCTTCACCAGTACTAGGCTGAAAAACACCATAGTCAGGGGCTGTGTGGCTTGTGCAGCGTTTTTAGGCTGAGAAAATACGCAGCGTAAAAACGCCACGTGTGGCATCAGCCTTATGGTACACAGGGTCAATCTTAGTCTGTTTTGTTGAGAGCTTGCATATAGCTACATAAAAAGAAACAATACAGGTTTTTGTGTGATAATTCAGTGAATGATATAGGCAACTCCATTTATATTTTATACAGTGGGAATTAATCAGCAGTTATTCACTGCGTTTTGATGCCGTAGATTTTGCAAGGCAGAGGAAAGGCCAAATAAGCCATTAGCCTGATGCTCTTGTTTCATTTTCCACAAAATTTCACTGGTTTGTCTTTCCTTATTCTTTTATAGTCTTTTATAGTCTTTAGTTTCCTTAATGATTCCTTTGACACTTTCTCTATTTTGCTCCATGTGCAAAACTATTGTTGTGTTTTAGACTCCAAAAACCCCACTGCAGAAAAGTATGGACAGACTTGGAAAGCAGCTCTCCCTGTTCTCATTCGGAATAATAGGTAAGATTCTTGTAGACCAGTGGTTTAAAACTTGCCTCTCTCAAATTTTTTTTGAACTACTAGTTCCAGTATTTTCCATTACATCCAACTTGGCACCAACAAAGACTTGAGTGATCTACAGTATAAATGTCATTATTTTTGAGTTAAAGTGACCAGTGAATTAAATGTTCATGCCAGTCAACAGTCTACATATGGAATATTCACCATCATTTCCAGCTATAACTAATTGGAAACCTCCAGCATCCCATAACAATTTATATTGTAAAGCTGTCCATACATTTAAAGATCCTCTCGTTTGTCATTTTTTATCAAACCGAGTATGGCCAACTTATGTCTCACTGACTTTTTTACAGTAACACTGTATGCCATATAGTCACACTAGTTATCCTAGTGTGACTATATATATATATATATATCTCAAAGTTAGATATTATAAATGCTAGGTTCTCAGCCAAGCTATATACTGTAGATATTAGTTTACAATTAAAACATTAAAAAATGTAAAATGTAACACCAGCAGCCTCTTGCAGTCCACAGCAAAAATGATGTTCTTTTACCAGTACGTAACTGTCTGTCTTTCTTCGTAGGTTTAATAATGCTAATTGGCTGGCTCCAGGGAAAACCCCTTCTAAGCATGTTTACCATTGGTGTAAGGTAAGATTCTCTCCCTTACATAACATTAACAATGTGAGCAGTTTATAACACGAACCAATCATACCTCAAAAGATCTCAACCATAGCCTTCATTGGTGTCAAAGAAACTACAGCTTTAAAAAGCCACAGTCTGTCTTTCAGTTGTATTTACTAGTCTAAGAAAAATGATCCCGTTCTGGCCCAGTCTTTGTTTATCATATGGCTGTTTACAGAGTAGGGCTTACTTTTCACGTGCAAGTGCAGTTGCAGTCAGTTGCATTCGATTCTAGGAGCAGTCCACAGATCTCTGCTCTCTGAAATGGAGTGCAGAGGCCTGTGGCTATTTGCACAGTTCCCCACACAGTGGGCAAAGTGCAAAGAATTTCCTGACTGCATCTTTTTTTTTTGCAGTTTGCACAATGTTTGGGACATTGTAAATGAACCCTATTATGTGTTCCGATGTAGGCTGACTGCAGTGCCACATGAAGTTGCATTATGCTTATACAGTGCCAGTGTCAGACAGAAAGTTTAGTAGCTGATATCTGTAGCAGGCAATAATTTTTTGGTGAGCACATAATTTCTTATGGCCTAAATAAGAAAATTGTTTTTAGCAGTTAGGATAAGCAATGTTAAAAAGCCACAGTCTGTCTGTCAGCTGTACTGACTATTGCAGAGAATAAAAATGGCTAGACAAATACTGTTTCCAAACCATTAACATTCACAAATAACTTTCAAATGTTAAGTTTTTTTTTAATGTACTTTGGAAAGTTGCTTAGAAATATATTTCCTTCCATTTTTCAGAATTCATTTTTCTTTAATTATTTGTGTGGTGTCCCCTTTTATTTATCATACACCCCTGGCACTCTCATAACTTTTTGTTTATTCAGTGAGCCAACACTTTTCTACATGTATTTTCAGTATGCCTATTTTAACGTAAAGCAATTTAAAGATTAAAGCAAAAGGCTATTTTTTACCAGTATAATGGGGCATCAAATCCAAAGCAGCTTATTGAGTGATTTCAGAACTAATAAGAGGCTGGACTGGGTGTTCTGGTTTCCATGACAACTATACTTACCTGCAGGCATAGGGGAGCGCCAGCTTTCTGCCTACAAATACATTAAGACGTGGAAGGTTGGAATATGGACCTGAAAGAGAGATACTTCTTATACTTCCACAGCTCAGTGCCCTAGGCATCTGCCATCTCTACTTACACCTGCCTTGCCTTTTCTGTCACCAAACATTTTATTAAGGAACAATGGAAAATGTATGCTATTTTCTATTGTTAGCACCAGTTTAAAATGTTTCTTTCATTCCCTAAAGGAAAAAGGTGACATGGTTAGTCAGTTCACCTTGAAAAGGGCTTTTAGTATGATCCTTAGACTTTATTTTTTCTATTGTTTAATGTTTTTAAATAATTTACAATTTGGTTCTGCAGCATTCCTGTTTGCATGTAAAATATTATTTGGTTGCTTGAGTGCCACAATATAATCCTGCCTGAACAAATTGTTTCAGAATGTACTATCCACATTAAGCTGGACTCTCCTGGTTAGATGGATAAGGAATGCAGAGGGGAGTTTGTTTACAGCCTGCAGAAAATCAGTGTTGGCAATTCAATTTTTTAAAGTTGTTTTACAGTAATGATGTGTATATTACTATGATAAGGTCCATTAGACCTTGTGCAAATCATCATCAACATTGGTAAGTTGTATGAGGCAAGTGTCCACTGTGTTCATAAGATTAGTAATACTGATGAGGATCATATCTTTCTCAGCACCAGGGATACTCTGTACAGTTTTTGTTAAAAGGTTATGACCAAGTAACAACTTAAGTGATCATTTATTTATGGGAAGGCTCTGTGCAAACTGCAAAAAAACAGTGGCCATTGGCAATTTTTTTTCAATCTGCACACTGCCTTCCTCTCTCTACATTCAGCAATCTTTATAAAGACTAAGTGCTCTAAGCATGAGTACAAAGGGATGCGCTTTTGTGTCTTCTGGTAATGTGGCTTTGTGTAGCTACAAAACATCTTGCACTCTCCTTAAACCATTATGTATTTGTATATGTTTTTAAAAGACTGCAATAAAGTTTATTTTTAATTTAAGGAACAGCTTTTTTTTTTTGTTTTACTGCTTGTCTAGTTCCTGTTCATTATGTAATCCAGACTTGCCAATTTTAGTTCATTTGCCCCTTATTACTTCTGCCCCAGGAGCATGGCAAATTAACCCCATAATCTACTGCCAGGGAGTTAACAATATACAGATGACTGATTTATATTGTGCATAAGTTGAATAATTTTAGTATCTGGTTTCTGCTACACACAGTAGCTGGACAGTAATTCATAAATCAAAATTGAACAGAATTGAGGAATTGGCCATGTTCACTGGAATGGAATTAAGCAGTATTTTTTCTTATTTATGTTGTTGGGTTTGTTCTTTTTATTCTTTTGTTCCTTTTTTACTCTGCCTGCCCTATGCTGCCTGTGTGTTCCATATACTGCCTGCCCTACCCTGCCTGTGTGTGCCATACCCTCCCTGCCCTATACTGCCTGTGTGTGCCATACTCTGCCTGTCCTATGCTGCCTGTGTGTGCCATACTCTGCCTGTCCTATGCTGCCTGTGTGTACCATACTCTGTCTGCCCTATGCTGCCTGTGTGTGCCATACTCTGCCTGCCCTACCCTGCCTATGTGTGCCATACCCTCCCTGCCCTATGCTGCCTGTGTGTGCCATACTCTGCCTACCCTATGCTGCAACACACAGGCAGCATAGGCCAGGCAGTACAAACAGAATCTGAGGTGTCAACAGGTGAACAATGTGGGTGATTACAACCTGGGTGAACAATGCAGAGATTAAAAGGTGTGAACAGTACAGGGGATTATATGTTTAAACAATACAAAGGGATTACAGCCTGAGTCTGAGGTGTGAACCATGCAGGGGGCCAGTTAATCTCATTACTGATACCATTTAAGGATAACACAAAGTTAAGCCATCAAAGCAGCCAGACAGGTGGGGGGGCCACACAGAGGGGGGTCGTGGGCTGCCAGTTGGACAGCACTGATCTAAAAGAAAAAGTGCCAGCTGTAATCACCCAGTGCTCTAAAGTCACATGAATTCTAGGGGCAGATTTGCAATTTGAGTTTTTTGTACTAAAAATCATGAACTCAAACTATAACTTCCAATCTAGTATCTATTAAGCTAAAAAACTAAAATCTATCGAGGCAATGTAGAACTCAGTGGAAGCTATTCCAGGCAAAAGTGAAACTATATTTTCAATTTGAGTTTTTCAAGGTTTTTTTGAGCTTTAAACTGGAAAATTTAAGGTATTCTAGTTTTTTCTCACAATTTTATTCAATTGAGTTTTTTATATCCAGATTTTTTAATAAATAAGCACACATTTCAGTTTTTTAAAATTGCAAGTTCATGCGAAGTATAAAAAAAACTTCTAAAACATCACAAATTTTGATAAATAGGCCTCCAAGATCGGATAAGCAGAAAGGTTAGGTTGAATCCGAATCCTGAAAAAAGTGCTTTGGTTGTGCTGAATCCCAAAACAAATCCTGGATTTTGCTCATTTTTAGATTAGACAGATTAGACATTTTTTATAACTTTCGTCAAATTTGTATCACTAAGATTATACAGGACATCATGCTAGGTATGCAAGAAAATACTTTCTTTTTCATTGTGTAAATTGGATAACTTTTTATTATTGTAGCTATAGGATATTTAATAAGATTGTATGTAGCTAGTAATTTTTCTAACTGTAACATAGGAAATATAGGTTACAAGTCCTTCATTTTCCTCAGAAATATTTACTATATATATAAATATATATATATAAATCTATCCAAAAAAACCCCCGCCCCTTTAAGGATAGTCTTGCAGTTAAGAAGGTATTTATAAGCTTAATCACTGAATGGTTTCTTTGGAATAGGTCATGCCATATAAAGAGAAAAGCAGGTATGGTCTTTCTCCCACCAAAGAAAATATACTCTCTTTTTCGCTAGGTTAAGACTGACGCAAGGACACTGCCTTGACGGGGTGCGTCAGCTCATGCATACTTTGTACAAACCGTGTAACTAAATGTGTCTCTTTTCACTAAAATGCAGACATTTTTCCTTCAGTGTGTGCAAAATTGTTTTTTAATTTTTTCTTGAAGCTTTATAATGGAGTGCTGGGGTAATGTGTATAGTATATATATATATATATATATATATATATATTAAAGGTATATTTTGTCTAAAATAATTCAAGGACTTCATAGGATTCATAAAATTGAGTACAGAAAGATATATTTTATTCATAAAATTGAGTACAGAAAGATATATATCTTTCACCTGTTCTCTATAATATACAGTACAAAAGACATGACTAACCTGTAAAATATCACATTCAATCCACATAAAACAGTATGTGCCTTAATAGAAAGTCTACCATTTCCTATATACCCTCTAAGAGAATCGTATGCAGTGATCTGTACAAAAAATACAGCTTTGTTAGATCCTACAGGCCCGCTGAAGTCATTCTAACTAGTGAAATACAGGATACACTTTAGTTCCTGAATTCATTCTTGTACATTTTGTATAGCCTTGAATTGAATTTATGTGCTTTTTGGTTTAAAAAAAGATTTCTTTGCACTTAGTAACCATGCCAGCCTTCTGTTTCTCCTTCTCCTCTCAGTTTAGCAGTTGCTGCTATTCCAGAAGGTCTTCCTATTGTTGTTACTGTCACCTTGGCTCTGGGTGTGATGAGAATGGCGAACAAAAGAGTCATTGTTAAGAAACTGCCAATTGTGGAGACCTTAGGTAAGACCTAGGAGCAAGAAGACACTGGGCAATATTGAGACTCTTACATTAAAGAATGTGTGAATACTTAGGAAGGTTTTATTACCATTTACTGGGTTTATATCATAGTTAATAAATATAGATTATCTCATTTGAATGATTTCATTTAAATACAGTATTAATAACATTATGATTGTATGAGTGTTGCATGTAAATGAAATGTTTCAAACATCAGACCAATAATATTGTCAGCACAATCATTACTCTTAAGCATTTTTTTAACCTTCAAATTTAGTGATTGTGGTGCCCAGGGAAATAATGACTTTTTGAGCATACACATATTTGATCTTCATTTCAACAGTACTGAAGCCATGAACCATTAACATTCTGTAGTTCACTGTGTAATTTAAATAAATGCAGATCTCACACCTACCACTACATTTGTGACTCAAATACCTAAACTTAGAATCAGGTGCAAATGAAGAGAGCATTTTTCTCGAAGAATTTTTAACCCTCAGACATTTTAGGTTTCTCTTTGTTGTTTAAGTGTCATCATGTCATAGATTGGGAGAGCTCTCTGATGCCATTAGAAAGAAGCTTATAGATGCCTATGAGTCTGGAAATGGAATTTAAAAGGTTGCCAAACAACTGAACATCAATCACTGTCTGGAAGATCATCTGCCATTAGAGAAGATGTCAAACAAACACAAACTTGGCCAGACCACTCCACCAAATTGAGCCTGAAAGCAGAATCCCAGATGCTGAAAGCAATTTGTAAGAACCTCAGAATTTTATCACAGACCTACAGGGGTCTTTATTGATTTAAAACTGCATGAGTCTTACATTAGAAGGCTTCACAAATTAGATCTACATGGGAGGTGTGCCAGGATGAAACCTTTGCTATCCTGAAAGAACAAGACTAAAGCTTTACCATAAACACCTAGAAAAGCACCAGGAGTCCTGGAACAATGTGCTCTAGACAGACAAGGCAACATCAGAGTTATTTGGCCATAAAACCAGAAGACACATTTTGCAAAAAAAGACAGAATTTCACCAGAAGAACCTGAAGGAAGACCATCTGTCAAAAGTTTGAAGCCCAACCAAAAGTGATTTATCCTAAACATTCCAGTAAATTTACTAAGGAATGGCTGCATAAATAGAAATAGAGGGTTCTGCAATGGAAGTCAAGGCCTGGATCGAAAGCCCATGAGGATGCTGTGGGGGGAATTTGAAACAGGCTGTGCGCAAACAAAATCAAAACACCACATAGTTTAAAATATTCTGCATGGGGGCGTGGAAAACAATTCCTTCCAGCCAATGACAGAGACTAGGAAACAGTTAAAAGAAACACTGATGTTGTGTCTTCCAAAAGGGTCAATACCAGATATTAGAGCCAATGATGTACTTAATATTTCCTCAGAAGGAAATGGCAAATCTGTTAATAGTAAGAAAGTGGACAAAACTATCCTAACGCATATTTATAACTGCAGCTTATGCCTAATAATGTCAAACTGATATAAACTGGATCTGTTAAGAGCAATATAGTGAACAAAAAACATCTTATATTTAACAGCCCAAAGGACAAAATGAACATCACTAGCAAGACCAGCCAAACACAGAGAGCAGAATAAGTTTGCTTACCTTTATATTTTTTTGTTTGTTTTTCCTGTGGAATGCTTTGCTGTACTCTCTAGCTACAATATATATATAACAGAAAACAGGTGTATAATAATAGCAGGAGGGAATGCACTGCGAGCCTTTTTAAATATTCATGTAAATTATTTGTCATGTTTTTAGTCTCCAATGAGACCTTTTCCAATACTGTCATAAAGCATTTCACATATATGTGTATCAGTTTACTGTCACTTTAATCCCAGCTTATCTTGTATTCATTTCTGGAGACAGGTTGCTGCAATGTCATTTGTTCAGACAAGACTGGGACTTTGACTGCCAATGAGATGACTGCAACCAAATTAGTAACTTCAGATGGATTGCATGCCGAGGTAAGTGCTGCCATTGGTTAGTTTTTTCTTGAGCCCTTTTTTCAGATTATATTCAGTATTATCAGAGCATAGTAATTACTTTTTGCTAAAATTTATTTTTTTCTTGTGTTACTTTGATTTGGATGGTTTACAATGCATATTTGCACTCATGTACATATCAATATTAAAAAATAGAGCCATTAAACTAAATGTGAGAGAGAGCAATACATTGCATTACTTTTGGACTATGTTTTTTGCAAAGGTGCAAAATCATATTTTTACTCTCAGTTCGGTGGAATGTTCTATTTTTTGCATGTCATACACAGAAAGGAGCCTTTAAAAAATTCCCCTTTTCGATTATTCTACTACCTCATTCTTTCTGTCCTATAAGGGACAATTCACATAAAATTTTGATGTGATGATATTTTTTTTCTTAAATATTTACATACTTAGTTCTAAAAATCTTGGGCTTGGAATTTCAACTTTGGCTCAACTCAAGTGCTGGAAATGCCTTACTCTCCACACTGAAAATTGTCAGTGCATTTGTGCTTTATTTGTATTGTGAGTTAAAAACATGGCAAATTGTGCCAAAAGTTGCACTTTGCACACTGTGTTATATCACAGTAATACAGACAGGCTGCTAACAGTTTACCATCTTTATTTTTCGCACAGACTAACTTCCCAATCTCTTCCCACTATTTCCAAAGGTAGTAACATTCTGACATCCTTCAAAAGCAAATTTCCTAAAAGCAAATATGAAAATGGTTAATTTCTGGTTGCTCCAAACTTGATAGAACTATGGCGTTTGATTCAGCTGTATTTATTTGTTCAAAGAAAAAACCCTCTCTCATCTATTTGATATATATATATGGAGCTGGAGCTGAAATCTTGACATTGACTGTGGAATTATTTGTTCACTTAATACATAATTTTATGGTAAAGGACACATTACTGGAGAAATATGTGGATTATCAATATATGTTTTCTTCTAAATGCTGATAATGTCTGTTGATAGTAATAAAAACCTTGACTTGTTGGCAAATTAAAGAAGGAAAGACATTTTGGCATTTTACTACCAATAGATTAGCCACAATAGAGCAAGCTAGAACGCTATATTTATTCTGCAGAAAGCTTTACCATACCTGAGAAGCTCCCTCTGTTTGTTTAAGATAGCAACCATTTTAGCTTGGTCTCAGTAGCTTCTGTGCTGCAGCTCTAGCTGCTGGTAGCTCAGATTACACAACACAGTTGGGAGGGGGAGTGAGATGATGGGAGGGGGGAGGAAAAGGGAGGAGGAGAGGGAGAGAGGAGCACACTGAGGAGACTTGTGCCGTGCCCTAAAACAGGGACCAGTACCAGGCCGTGGGCGGCTTTCAAGTGGGCCGACTCTGTTCCTGCTTGCAGTAAAAATGCAGGCAACACAAATCGGCGCACATATAAAGGCACAAAATAAAGCGCCATGTGTTAAAAATTATGCGTTGCGCATATAAAGATGCGCATAGAGACACAGATAAAAGGAGTGCATGAACGTGCGAATGAACGCCATGCGCGCGCAACAACCCCCCCCCCCCCGGTCCGTGGTGCAAGCTGGGGGACCCCTGCCATAAAAGATTTTTCTGACACAGAAGAACAAAAAATCCTGTTTCTTTTGATAGAAGACTCAGTTCAGCTTTTCTGTGAGTGCTTACAGCTTATTTAGTTTTTACCTTTCCTTCTCCTTTAACATGTCTCTATTAATATCTGTGCTGCATAATTACTACTGATATGCTCTTGTATGAAACATCACTCTCAAACAATTAAACATAACTGCTCCTTAGGTTACAGGAGTTGGCTATGAAGGAAAGGGATATGTCAGTCTGTTACCATCCAATGAAGAAGTTCATGAATTTTCCAGTGTATCTATAGGAAAACTTGTGGAGGTAAGCAAAAATAAAATATGAGACACTGCATATACTGCATATGTTGCAATAGTTTCAACTATCAATGAGTTTCAGGCACTCCCTTTTTTAAACATCTTAAATAGTAGTGTGCGGTTTGAGAAAACCTCGACCCGCACCCGACCGTATACCCACCTGCTCCCAACCTGAACCCAGGAGCAGTAACACATATCAAATAATAAGATGTTTGCTTTAAAACAGGTGACCAATAAATGCTTCCTACTGACTGGTTGCTATGGGTTGCTGCTCCTGGGCAACTTAATGCCTTGTATGTACAAAATAAATACATTCGGCCTGTTTGGTTGTTATTTTTCAAGTGACTGACCATTACTTATTGTGTTAGGTCAAAATATTATGGGATTCCCAATCCAATTCTAATCAGAATTAAAATAAATTTAAGCAGGCCAGCTGAAAATCTGTATTGCTGGCTGTAATTCTTATTGTTACCTTAGGAAAATGTGCATTTGTTTCATTTTTTCCATGATCACATTTAGCAGATTATGCCTGCTAAGATATACAAAAGATACGTTGATGAAGAAATGTTTAGAGTATATAAAATGTGTTATTTTTGTTCTTACATAAGTCCACTAATAACAGTTTTCCATCTCTTGCTGTAGTTTAAGAGCTGTAGTTCATAATGTGGTTATGTCTTATCTTTTAAGTTCTACAGTAACCTACAAATAATCATTTAGTAAATTAGTAAATACTGTCTTCATTCATTTTAGGCTGGGTGTATAGCCAACAATGCAGTTATTCAGAACAACACTCTTATGGGCCAACCGACAGAAGGGGCATTGGTAGTCCTTGGAATGAAGGTGAGGCTTCAAATATAGTTTCTATTTTAATACAGTGTATTTTACAGTTTATGTAAAAACTGTATATATTGATATTTCAGCAAAGGCACAAAATAAACATTCTGTGTTGTATCTTAACATATCCTTAGTTGCCTAATCCTCAGGAAGGGAACATGCTTTATGTACATATACTGTATTTCAGATGCATATCAGTCATATGGCCCCTGGGATGTCTGACGTGGGTCTAGTGTAGGACTTGGTTGATACTGTCACTAGAACCATTGTCTCTCATATAGCTGCTGTTTTTTATGGGTTTATGACTTTGAGAAAGGAAAGTTTTATAGACTGGTATCACATCTGTGATGCAAGCTTTATAACCCTGTATGACACAATAAACAGACAGACTATGCTGTAAGTGAAGATATGATAGATATAGTCTAGCCAAGCCTTGTAGACCATAGAAAGGAAAGATGTACAGTGTGCACCCTGCAGTAATTTAATTATTTCATTCCAACCTTGGGCTGGCACTCCTGTAGAAAATGCACTGGCCCAAGGTACATTTCCTTAAAGTGCAAGCATGGTGATATTGTTCTAGTTCCACATCGTCCCCTGTGCCTAACTGGGCAAGCACATGTGAAGTACATAAATACTTTGTTAATTTCTGTACTACACAAGCACAGGAGATGTCTGGGACACAGGAAAATATGGCAGTACGGCACTAAGACATGTAAGCAGCTAAAACCACTGGGATAGATGGCAACTTGGCACCCCTCAGTGATTCCATTATTTTCAGTCACCTTTTCATGCACTACTATGCACTATAATATACTATTATATCTATATTTCAGATGGGCTTGAGCAATGTAAGTGACAACTACATTCGAAAAAAAGAAATTCCTTTTAGCTCAGAACAAAGATGGATGGCAGTAAAATGCATCGAAAGGCATAACAAGGTAAACTTTCCATTCTGTACTCTTGGAAGCCAAAAGTTAAACAGTACACACAGTCTGTTTGTTCTGCATTTACTGGACTGGAACGAAAACAGTCTGTTTTTTAGAAGCATGAATATGCCCATGATATGGATCTCTTAAAGTACTTTTTTATGAGAAACCACATGATGTAGATAAGCTACGGGGAAAAAATTAGCAGACACTAAAAAAGTAATATGAGGTTAACACAAAGTAGTGGGTTACATTTCCCAACTCTTCTTTCATGTATCATGCTATAGTATACAAGCTACAGAGTGACCTGATCCTTTCTCAGCTTACAGAGAATGTATTGACATGATATGTTAGTATAGGTATCATTGTCGATCACCATTTCTCACCATACTTTGTTTTCTTATGTTCTACCTGGAAGCAAATAAGTTGGAAGTATATATGTTATGTGTTTTTCATTGATGCGATTTGCAGTGCTAAGGCACTAATAGGTTCAGAAATTGCAGTAATATGTCAATAATATGGAAATAAAAACCCACACACTATGGCTTATAACACGTACTACTTTACTAATCAAAATAGCTACCAACAAACAATCCTAAGCAATGCAAAGCAATGCTAAATGTACTTTAGTACATATAACACTTAAAACTTAGTTTTGTTTAGAAGTGGTGAAGTTCAACAGAGATTTCCTGAAGAGCTGCAGTCTTTACATGTAGTTAGAATCCCTTGGGCCTTTGATCAAAATAGCCAACTTCAATGGAAGATTACATGTCTAGGCACTCTCAAAGTCCTAGGTGATATTTCACTGAAAAATCCTATGCAATCTCATTTCTTGGGTACTCTGAACCAATCAAACTTCACAACTTCAGCAAGCTTACTCCGCCTGTAACATGGGGACCTATCAGAACAAACTCCACTCCCATATTCCTGTATGATAATCTAGAGCAAACTCAGATAGTGGGAGAAAAATGTCTTTATATCATAAAACAGGTTTCTGGGTGAGGTTCAATGTCTGTGGTGTGACGCCCAGGGTCTTTTGCTTAGTGCTTACTATAAATAAACAGCCAGCCCCAGTGTCTGCTGTCAAAAAGCCTGTAGGCTACTGTGTTAGAGATAAAATGGAAATACAGGTATTGGAGCTGTTATCCAGAATGCTCAGGACATGGGGTTTTCCAAATAAGGGGTCTTTTCATAAATTGGGTCTCCATACTTTAACTCTATTAAAATCATTTAAACATGAAATAAACCCAATAGGATGATTTTGCCTCCAATAAGGATTCATTATATCTTGGTTGGGATAATGTAAAAGAAATTGTTTTATTATTACAGAGAAAAGAGGAATATGTTTAAAAATGTTGAATTATTTATTAAATTCCATAGATTGCTATATAATAAAATTTACTTCTCATGTCCCCTTTACATGGTTCACTACCCTCATGGTGGTCAATATGTAATTTATTAGGGAGTGGGAGCCATAAAAATTTATGCTCATCAAAAAAATATTATTATCTGCTGTATCATCTAGTGTAGCATTCTCTTCACAGAAAATGGTCTTATTCTTTTTAAATTTCCTATGAAGAGGGGTGGTTTATTATGACTAATGGTTATTGACAGAAAAGGTAAAACATTGACTTAAAACAACATAGCGCTATAAGAGTAGACAGAGTGGCATGTTTTCTTAATTCCCCACTTGATACATAAATCGAAAATGAGGGCTGTCACTATTTTTAATGTAGTAAAAGATGCAACATAAAAAAGTCCCTTTCCCAGCTTGATAAAAGGCCACACATGGCCTGAAACATTGCTGTAAGGCCCTAAGATGTGTGCAATAAAGGCATTTTAAACAAGAATACAAGTGGTGCTGTTCCAGACTGTTCTATACAGATGGGAAGTGGCCATTGGGGAACCTGCACTATTCTAAAATACCATATATACTCGAGTATAAGCTGATCCGAATATAAGCCGAGGTACCTAATTTACCTAAGAAAACTGGAAAAACGTATTGATTCGAGTATAAGCCTAGGGTGAGAAATGCAGCAGCTACTGCTAAGTTTTAATAATCTAAATACCAATAAATTTACATTAATTAAGGCCTCAGTTTTTCAATATTTATTTCAAAGAAAAACAGTAAACTAGCTCTGTAAAAACAATATGAGTACTACCCCACGCTCATTGCGCATTAGCAAACTGGCAGCAGACCCGGTCCCAGAGAACACGTAAGGGGAAATAAGTATTGCTAGTTGGAGCAGGCCAGGGCACTTGAGGGTCTGGTTGCAGTTGGCCTAATTTGCACACAAAAGACAGAGGATGCTAGTCTGGAGGGACCCATGCACTCAACTCGAGTATAAGCTGAGGGTGACTTTTTCAGCACATTTTGGGTGCTGAAAATTTAGGATTATACTCGGGTATATACAGTAGATTCAAGGTGTTGCGCTATCTGCAAATGTGCATGGATATCACCCGGAAATGCAGACAGGAGTTTTTTTTTTTTTTTTTTAAAGCAGTTATTATTATGTCCTATTTTGTATCCCACATTTACCCATCATGACTTTTTCACCAAAAAGTGAATTGGTTGCTGTGCCAAGGACCATCTTTCTTTGTTTACCTTCTATTAATGTCTTTTGTTGTGTCTGAAAAAACAGGAAGAGATATACTTTATGAAAGGAGCTTTTGAAGAAGTCATCCAGCATTGTACCATGTACAACAGCAGCGGAAGGTCACTACCAGTCACACCACAACAGAAATCTTTATATCTCCAGGAAGAAAAAAACATGGGAATGCAAGGACTAAGAGGTATATGTGCAAAGTTCCTTCCAATCAGCTTATTGCCCTGACATTGCTCAAACAGAGCATTCCAAAAGTGAAAACAGTTTTAGTTTTTTGACACTAAGGGGCTCATTTATCAAAGTACAACCACTTCCGAATACAAAAATAATAGTATTCTTTTTTAGGTTTTCGTACTGTGCGTATTTTTTGTGACTTTTTCATTAATTTGCACAACTTTTTTGTACTTTGTGTCAAAAAGTGCAAAAATTTGTGCGACAAAATCGTATTTGTTGCGCTGAGTACGAAGGTTTCGGATTCATCCAAGCTTTGGTATCATGACTTTCCTTTGGCCAGGTTGGAGCTGCAGAGTTACATTGAGTCCTATGGAAGGCTTCCAAAAACATGCACAGAAGGATGGAAAGGTTTTCCCGACATTTACGATCGTTCAGATACGAAATTTCGTGACTTTCAGATCGCCAATATGACATTATCGTAACTAATACGATTTTTTCGTAAGCATTTTCGTGATTTCATCAGAAATTATCGTATCTAATCCGAATTTTGGGATATGAACTTGTACTTTGATGAATCAGCCCCTAAGATTATATGGTTATATGTTCTTTTGATTTATATATCTAGAGATTTTACCAGTTAGGTCTTTTAAGCTATTATGTCCTCTTGGGGCCCGTGTGGTGCCCCCAGATTGCAAACTGAATGAAAAGGTAATAAATCAAACAGCTCCTCGCAGTATTATTCAACGGCTTTTTTATTGTGCAGTGCTGTGTTTTGGATGAAGTAATTTCTCAAGTGTCAGAAAGGGCTTTACCTGAAACATATAAGGGTTCATGTAAAGTAAAATACACAGCTGAGGTTGTGCAACAGGTACTTGGGCCAAAGGCTGCCTTCATCCTGCCTCATGTTCCGTATTTTGCACAAGTGTATTGGCGCAGGGGAACCCTAGAGCTACCACTGACTGAGTTTTCATCAGTAGACACAGTCAGGAGCATTTCTCTTGTGAATGCAATTATGTACAATTATGGGAAAATTTACAGCATTGACAGTAAAACACATGGCGGTTGCATCCAAAATTGCAATTTCCACACTGAACTTGTGATAAGCAAGTGACTCCTGCAGTTGAATAATACTAAAAGAAGTTACTTTTGCCTTTTTCCATCTTTTAATTGTAGTTCTTGCACTGGCCTCTGGGAGTGAACTTGGAAAACTTACCTTTTTGGGACTTGTGGGCATAATTGACCCTCCAAGAGCTGGTGTCAGTGAAGCAGTTCAGATACTCCTGGAATCTGGGGTCTCTGTCAAGATGATCACAGGGGATGCCCTGGAGACAGCCCAAGCAATTGGTGAGGAATGGATTTTTTTGATAGGAAACATGTAATATATGGGCAAGTATCAAGGCATGACTTTTAATTAGTGGAATTCTCTGTTTAAGCCAAACTTATTGCTAACAAACATGGAATCTCCAGCAGAAAACATTGGCAGTATTATGAGTAATAGTAAGAGTTTATGGACTTTCAGCATAGCACCATAAAGATATTATTGGGAAATGTGGGAAATTTGTAACACACACTGCATTGGAGCCTTCTGCAATTAATAGTAGTAAAGAAGGCTCCAATGCAGTGTGTGTTACAAATGATTTAAACTCGGTTTCAGAATTTAACTCAACCCACTAGGAAGTAAAAATTCACTAACATCGCAATACGAGCAACAGTTATGACCATTGGTTATTTGTTATTCTCTAGTCCAGTAAGAGATTTATGACAGGTACCTGGGTCATATATTTTTACCTTTTTTCTTACCCCTGATTTTAACATAGTGATTTTAAAGGGTATAATTAAAAGTTGTTTTTTATATTAGGTGTGCCATCCAAATTGTGTTACTTGTAATATATTGACTAGCACCATAAAGATGGCACCTTTCCAGCAATTAAGTTTGTAACATTTCTCTTCTATAGGTGAGGGGATTGTTACATGAAAATGCCTATGATCAATAACAGTTTAGTTGCAAAGTGGTTGGGTCACAGAAAGGGACTGTTGGAGTGTGTAGTGCATAAAATCATATGTCCTCAGTTGAAATACAGAATGCTGAGTTCCATTAAAAATGCTATTGATGGGAAGCATAACAGCATATGCTTTACCAGGTTTACCTCAAGGGACTGCTGCTTCTCTATGCAATTATATTTTTGCAATTAAACAAGGAAGAGTAACAAGTGCTGGATGACTGTTAGACCCACAACCCACTGAATCACATTCTTTACAGGCAGGAACATTGGGTTATCTAATGGACATCTCAAAGCCATTTCTGGAGAAGAGCTGGACCAGATTGATGAGTCTACACTGTCATCCATTGTCACCAAGGTAGTAACTTATTATATGAGATTTGTGTGTTGAACAAATCATCAGCCAACCAATTGTTGCTTTTTGTTGTGCTCGGCAGGTGTCTGTGTTTTATAGGACAAGCCCAAAGCATAAACTGAAGATCATCAAGGTACCTGTATTACTGTTACACTTTTAATAGTGCTGTAATAAGCTTTGTCACCATAAGCTGATGGACTGGGTTATTAAATCCATACATATTTAAATACATATAATTATAGCAGTATATAGCAAATGCCTAGCAATATTTGTGTAACTGTGTGGAAGAAAAAGGCACACAATCTTATCCAACCAGGCGGAATATAGTTGGAAGGGCCAGGTAGTGCTGGTGAGTTTCCCATTAATCATCCAACGATGACCAGGATTTTTCCAGCATTCAAGTCAAATTACAGCAATAAAACACGTTATGCTATATTCAAATCCTAATCACTATGGGGCACAACATTTTTTTAGCCTGTAATTTGCTGTCAGGACCATGCTAGAGCTAGGAGCAAGGAATGGGAACAAGGTACATCGTGGGGAAAAAAAGTTGGCAAGTTGAGCCAGTTTTTTGCACCTTGCTTTGTGTTGCAAGCTTCTTAAAGACCTGGGGCACAGGTCTACAACTTAAGCTGTTTAACAGAGTAGTGGCCATGTTCTTAGAGAGTCAAGGCTCTCTGAAATTTCCAGAAGATTAACTCTGAGAACTAGAGAAAATTCTCTGCACTACATAATAACAAGCACATACAGTGGTGTGAAAAACTATTTGCCCCCTTCCTGATTTCTTATTCTTTTGCATGTTTGTCACACTTAAATGTTTCTGCTCATCAAAAACCGTTAACTATTAGTCAAAGATAACATAATTGAACACAAAATGCAGTTTTTAAATGAAGGTTTACATTATTAAGGGAGAAAAAAAACTCCAAATCAACATGGCCCTGTGTGAAAAAGTGATTGCCCCCCTTGTTAAAAAATAACTTAACTGTGGTTTATCACACCTGAGTTCAATTTCTGTAGTCACCCCCAGGCCTGATTACTGCCACACCTGTTTCAATCAAGAAATCACTTAAATAGGAGCTACCTGACACAGAGAAGTAGACCAAAAGCACCTCAAAAGCTAGACATCATGCCAAGATCCAAAGAAATTGAGGAACAAATGAGAACAAAAGTAATTGAGATATATTAGTCTGGTAAAGGTTATAAAGCCATTTCTAAAGCTTTGGGACTCCAGCGAACCACAGTGAGAGCCATTATCCACAAATGGCAAAAACATGGAACAGTGGTGAACCTTCCCAGGAGTGGCCGGCCGACCAAAATTACCCCAAGAGCGCAGAGACAACTCATCCGAGAGGCCACAAAAGACCCCAGGACAACATCTAAAGAACTGCAGGCCTCACTTGCCTCAATTAAGGTCAGTGTTCACGACTCCACCATAAGAAAGAGACTGGGCAAAAACGGCCTGCATGGCAGCAAACCACTTTTAAGCAAAAAGAACATTAAGGCTCGTCTCAATTTTGCTAAAAAACATCTCAATGATTGCCAAGACTTTTGGGAAAATACCTTGTGGACCGACGAGACAAAAGTTGAACTTTTTGGAAGGTGCATGTCCCGTTACATCTGGCGTAAAAGTAACACAGCATTTCAGAAAAAGAACATCATACCAACAGTAAAATATGGTGGTGGTAGTGTGATGGTCTGGGGTTGTTTTGCTGCTTCAGGACCTGGAAGGCTTGCTGTGATAGATGGAACCATGAATTCTACCGTCTACCAAAAAATCCTGAAGGAGAATGTCCGGCCATCTGTTCGTCAACTCAAGCTGAAGCGATCTTGGGTGCTGCAGCAGGACAATGACCCAAAACACACCAGCAAATCCACCTCTGAATGGCTGAAGAAAAACAAAATGAAGACTTTGGAGTGGCCTAGTCAAAGTCCTGACCTGAATCCTATTGAGATGTTGTGGCATGACCTTAAAAAGGCAGTTCATGCTAGAAAACCCTCAAATAAAGCTGAATTACAACAATTCTGCAAAGATGAGCGGGCCAAAATTCCTCCAGAGTGCTGTAAAAGACTCGTAGCAAGTTATCGCAAACGCTTGATTGCAGTTATTGCTGCTAAGGGTGGCCCAACCAGTTATTAGGTTCAGGGGGCAATTACTTTTTCACATAGGGCCATGTAGGTTTGGATTTTTTTTCTCCCTAAATAATAAAAACCCTCATTTAAAAACTGCATTTTGTGTTTACTTGTGTTATCTTTGACTAATAGTTAAATGTGTTTGATGATCAGAAACATTTTGTGTGACAAACATGCAAAAGAATAAGAAATCAGGAAGGGGGCAAATAGTTTTTCACACCACTGTATATATCTATGTATACTCAAAAAACACTAGAAACAACTCTCCAGTGCAGTTGAGGATTTGAAAACCCTAATATATATAAACCTTATCTCATCGCATATTCCCTTTACGTGTCCATTAAACCCACATAATGCAGGCTTTGCAAAAGACAGGAGCAATTGTGGGAATGACAGGAGATGGAGTAAATGATGCAGTGGCACTGAAATCAGCTGACATTGGTGTGGCAATGGGTAAAACAGGAACAGACGTCAGTAAAGAAGCCGCTGATATGATTTTGGTAGATGACGACTTTTCTACTATTATGTGAGTATAATCTGGGCTAGAAATATAACTCCATGGATAATTATATGTCACTCTCTCTGTTTGTTTCTGTTTCAGTGTTTGCATGCACATCCTTTACAGTTTGGGCTACCATATGTCTTGCCACATACATTAAGTAAATGTGAAATGTCTGATGTAATACTCTCTTATTCTCTACACTGAAATAATTGATTTCCTTTATGCTCTGTGACCAAAACATCTGCCAAGTTTGGCAAATAGACTAAACTCTAGCATGAGCTTACCTATATTACAGGCATATCAGAGTAAAAAAAGCATATTTGTAAACATAACCCGAAAAACATGTATACAAAAAGGTGCAAAAAAAAGTGTGCAAAGATAAAATAGAGCCCTGGAATTTATACATGCAATGAGCAACTGTTACTTTTAGGGCTGCTTTTGCATTTTTGCAAAACCAAGGAAAAATTTGAACAGAAAAAAATATTGACCCCCCCCTCCCAATGCATTTTGCAAAAAATGCCCATTTACCATGTATTTTGCGATTCCCTCATCACTGACCTGATGCACAGCCACCCTATCCCCACTCCCACTCTCTGCATTGTTATTGCACAATGCTCAGCTCCACTCTGTAGTCTGAAAGAGAAGATGTTCTGGTTAAAAACACTCAAACTGAGCTCTTAAAGTTACCAAGATTTCACTTTTTCCCCATATAGTTACGCTGTTTGTCTGCCTCCCATTCCAATTGAAGCAGGGAAAGCTTGAAGCTATTGTGGGTAGAAAATGATAATTGATTTTGAAATTGCACCTATCCCACTGCACTTGCAGTCATAACTTACCCCTGTAATATCTACTTTTGATCCTGTATTCATACTTAATAAGAATGTCAATTAGCTATACAAAAGCTAATAAGCCTGTGTTTCCTATCTTTTTTTTATAGGAATGCCATTGAGGAAGGAAAAGGTATATTCTACAATATTAAGAATTTCGTCAGATTCCAGCTAAGCACGTAAGTGGGGATGAAATTGTTTCTACTCTGTTCTGCATCAGGCCCAGACTAACACTTTGTGGATTCTGGCAAATGCCAGAGGGGCTGCTTTAAGATGCCATAGACAAACGCTCTAGCAATTCTGGAGAATGCTTTTTGTAATATGTTATTCATGTCACACAGCTAATTTGCCTGCAGTAGTCATTTTAGATGATGGGGTGCCTCCTAGCCAGGGTCAAACTGGGCTGCCGGGACACCAGGAAAACACCTCCCCTGACGCGCTGACTTTAAGAGGGGGTTGGACGGGTGGGGGCCTGTGGGGGGTGGTTGAAACTGTGCGGAGGGGGCGATTGGGGGTGCAGGGGCCCCCGTGGCAGAAGCCCCAGTCCGACCCGGCTCCTAGCACACAGGTACTTAGGAGGATTTTAATATTACATTTATTCTACCTTTCAGTTTCTAAAGATGTTGAATAAAGGATAACCTAGCAAATTTAAGAAAAAACTATTTTAAAGTAGCCTATTTATCAAAGTATAATGTCCCATCAAAATTAATTGTGATTGAGATGACAGTCCCATTCCCTTTCCCCACATATAACACAAAATAGCTATACAAAATTATATAAACTGTGCAACTTTGCCACTATCAAGCACTTATAGAAATAAATATATATTAATAGCCTACACATGGGTCAATCATAACCTTTCATATTGTGCATCATCTGTCCTCCTAGTGTACTAGAATTGTGTTAATTAATGTCCAAAATCTTCTGTCCAACCCATTTAGTACAGTTGGTCAAAATAGTTCATAACATTTGTTTTTTGGCTGTAATCCATTAGAGGGACACCGATTATTATTTGGATGATAATTGCGGTTGGTTATGGCTTAAGGTTATAAATAAATACTTCAACCTTGGGAACCTACATTCTTGTATATGAGGTGCTACCATGTTTGCAGTTATTCAATTACTATGTGTGCCAATAGCCAACAGGTATAATGTTATTTCTTATTCTTTTGTGCCCCTTAATACTCTTTGCCCTTCTGTCTGGGCATTATAGTAGATGACCCCTCATGTGTCTCATAAGGCCCTAGCAAGGTCATTACCCTTCATCTAAAAAGATCAGTAATCGTTATTGCACTACTGCTTGCAGAGATCTGGGTCTGAAAAGTAAAGCAAGGAAACAACAAATCCACCAAACTTTAAAAATACATAAAAATGTGAACTTTGACCCTGCAATTTAGCAGAAAATAACAGAACTAAAGCTGGTGTTAAACAATGGTATTATATCCAGATAGGAAATGATGTGATGGCAGTGCCATTTGTGGGCAGGAGTTGTGTGTTTGTGTTGGCACTAGAGCTGGTCAGGGCTGATTTTATTATAATAACTGCAAGGTCATGCTGCCACCCTGATATCTCAGGCTTATCTGTTCTGCAAGTCCCATATTGTAGAGAACTGGGCAAAAGACCAGACCAAATTCCTTTCGAAAGATAGTCATCATTGCCAGAAGTAACTAAAACATTCTGTTTCCATTGCAGGAGCATTTCAGCCTTGAGTTTAATCACTTTATCAACAGTCATGAATTTACCAAACCCTCTGAATGCCATGCAGATTCTTTGGATAAACATAATAATGGATGGGCCCCCAGCACAGAGGTAATAAGACAGCAGCAATAATGTCTAGCAGCCTCTAAACTGCAGTGGGCTAGGCCTTGGTGTCAATTTGAGATTTGGCTACACAATCATATCTAAGTACCTGGAACTGTCTCCAAGCAGTTGTTTCACTGGGAACTGTATCCCCTCAGAATATGTACATCAGCCTCTTGTGCAGCTAGTCACCAGTATATCTTCGACTTTGCTTTGTGTCATTTGTAGTTCAGTGCAGTTTGTTTTGGGAATATGCATAATGAGAAATCTCTATGGGGGATATACCATTTCCATTGGTGTTAACAAAATGGGGAAGGAAATGCTGGTTGTAGTAGGTATTGGGAATAGTGTTGCCTTGTTGCTCTGCCAGTGGTAAAACTTAGGACATATAGATAGTTTAGTTGCTGGAAGGGAATTATTACATTAGAATACATTAGACACCACAAGAATGATTTCCATCACATTTTACTAGTCCAGGGTACATTGTTCTAGAGCACCACGCTGACGCTATCCCAGTTGTTCTATGTGCTGCCCTGGGCACACTATGCATAGTATAGGGGTTTTGGCAAGCCTACTGTACTGTGCACACACCCAGCTTTAATTGCACAAGGGATACTCCGGAAGTAGATAAAGGCCAGTGAGTATTTAATGAGGCACTCACTGGTTTTACATTACATTGTCCTTTAATACTGTGATCCCCTCACCAAACCACCAGCCATAGTCCCCCCATATAGCCGCCATCTTGTCAGCTGTACATTTTCTTGACATACATACATTTAATTTGTATGTCACCCTATTTATAATGCCAGCTATAGGCTTTGTTTCAAGCTGGTGGACTTGGACTGGAGAAAGTCACCTCTGACTGCATTGTAACCATCCTGCTAGGTACTGATATGACTGAATAGAAATGTAAACACACTACACAACAGTTTTCTTTTCATGACCATCTAAATGGAGAAACAACACATAAGCTCAATGAATGCTTACTATATGTAGAAATAGAACAGGTGTAATGTAAAACTCAAGTGGATCACTCCCTCATAAAGAAGGCAACAGATTTATATAATTTAATTCATACTTTACAAGAAAATTTTAATGACAGCAGGCAGGGGAGGCACTAAAAGGGGAGTATTAGTATAAGGAAGCACTGTATTTCCCAGAGAGCTGGATTGTACAGGAAAGCCAGCACAGCAGGGGGGTGTATTTTTTAACACTGGAGACAAACATCACCGGTGATGTTACCCATAGCAACCAATTAGGTCTTTGCTTTTATTTTCTAACTTGTAGGTGACAGTTCAAATCAAAATGCCGACTGGTTGCCATGGGCAACATCTCAGGTTCTGTTTGTCTCCAATGTTAAGAAATATTTCCCTGTATATGTATGGGGCATATTTATTATATATATATATATATATATATATATATATATATATATATATATATTTGATCTTGCCCATAGCAATTAGATTTCAGTCACCTACAAGTTTAAAAACAAAAGCAAAGATCTAATTGTTAAATTAACCCTTCAGCTGCTCGTGACAAGCTGTACTGGTGGAGATTCAGTTTTTTACTATAAGGCATTATCAGTGTGACTTGTCATTCAAGTTTAGGGGTCAATCTGGCTAAGTTTCGAGGAGTTAGATTAATGTCTGCAATTCTAATTTGAACAGTTTGGGCGTTGAACCTGTAGATAAAGATGCCATCAAACAGCCACCCCGTAATGCCAAGGAAGCCATCCTCAGCAGAGCTTTGATACTGAAGATTTTACTCTCTGCTACCATCATCATAAGTGGCACCCTGTTTGTCTTCTGGAAAGAGGTTGGATTTTGTTTTTTTCTAGACAAAAACTTGGGGTACTATGGTGTGCCACTAAAAACTGATTCTTGTAATGCCAGGCACAGGCAAAACTCAGGGCAACAATTGCTGTCACTTAATGAACTGTAATCAGGACTCTCCTCCAACCAAGACTCCAGTTCCCATAATGCCTTGCATACTTCTGTTACTATCCATCTTCTCAGGCCTTGTAATCACAAAGCATGCTAAGGATTGTGGGAATTGCAGTCTTGGCTTTTTCAAGGTAGAAATGAAGTAATACAAAATATCTGTGTCATTATACACTAAATTTATTTTCATATAATGACATTAAAGGACATGTCAACCCCCCAAAAAATGTTTGCCTAATAAAAGAAACTATAATTCTAAGCAACTTTCCAATATGAATTTAATGCTTTGAAAGTTATTTGTAAACGTAATTGCTATTGAAAGCAGCATTTGCTTAACTTGTGGTTCTCACTTTTTTAAACAACAAAAGCCAATCTCCTCCAGCAAGACAGGTCTTTCAATATGCTGGCTTGTGTTGTTACATTGTTTCAAAAGTCAGAGACACCAGGGCAGAAAATAGAAAAAGACAGAAAAACACTGATTTTAATACACATTACACATTACATATACAAATAACTTAAAAACATGTAAATTCTACATTTTGCTACCATCACCCCCCCCCCCCCACACTCACAACACATCATTTGAACTGCATATATTCCTTTTGTTTGCCAGCACCATCACAAATTCCTAAAACAAATAGCAGCTTTCACCTGGTGGCCATTTTGCCTCTGACACATGATCCATTACATTTACATCTGCCAGGGTCAGACTGGGCCGCCGGGACACCGGGAAAAAACCCTGCCAGCCCAGACCCGACCCCTGGTGGTGGGGGAGCACTGCCAGGGGTCGGGTCTGGGCTGCCGGGGCCCACCCACAGGTGTCCCTCCCCTGATGTGTTTCACTTACGCGCGATCAGGTGAGGACGTCAGGCAGTGGCCCCTATTGGGGGAGTTAGGGGGTGCGGTGGGGGCACCTTGGGGGGTGCAGGGCCTCTGGGGCAGCAGCCCCAGTGGGCCCTTCACCCCCCAGTCCAACCCTGACATCTGCAAACAGCACATGTGCACTGTAAAGTTCATGCAATGAAGAATGCAGTCTTACACAGGCAGAAATTACTTTGATAAAAAGTCATGCTTGGAGTCAGCACTGTAATGGTTAAGCTGAGCCCAGGACAGGAGGTTAGGAGAAAAAAACATGTTTCTCCAGCAGAGTGCAAAGCTAGAGCGGAGTATCTATGGACTCAGCGAGTGCCAGCTCTTTACTTGCTGCTAGACTGGAGAGTGTGTTTAGAAGCCTGAGTTGAGGAGAACTGAACATGCTCAGTAGCCAACAGCCAAAGCACATTCCTAAGAGAGGGCAAGTGGGTTAGAAGAGGAGTAGGAATCCTAAGTGATTAAGGGGATGCTGCAACCTTACTATTAACCTTTGAACAACCAGAGTGGAAGTTATTTAAAGATTTAAAAGAGGCAGTTCACTGATTAAATGTTTTTGTGGTTGTTTACATGCCCTTTAAAAACCATTACAAATATGTAATGAATGCACATTGCAAAGTTGCTTCAAATTATGTTTTATTAATTATTTTATTTTTGTGGTGACATGCCCTTTAACATTGATTATTTAATTGAAGTAATTGGGAAAGAAAGGGTAGGGATCCAACAGGAAGGGTGTATGGGAAACACAGGAGAGTAGTACTTACACCTAGGCTGCCTTAAACATAGGGATAGTGGTCCAACATTTCATGTAGTCAGCACCAGCAGTGCAGAGAATAGCAAGTGACCCAGTAGCAATCCTGTTTACAAGCAACCTTAACATCAATATACAACACAATAAGTTTTCAGTTGTTAACAAATACATTTTCTTTTTCAAAATGTTGCATTTAAGGTTAAGGGCAATGACACACAGGGAGATTTGTAGCCAGAGAAAAATACTCCTGCTGGCTACAAATCTGCCCAAAAATGCCTTGCCATAGACTTGTTATTTCCCACCATAAAACCATCTGGGTAGATCCTAGCAAATTTTGAAAGGAGGCAATTTCCCGTGATTAAGACAGATCACTGTGAGTAATATGGTTTGCTCGTGGCAATCCCAATGTTAGGCTATGGCAAGGCATTTTTGGGAAGATTTGTAGCCAGCACTAGTGATTTCTTGTCAACTCCCCATGCATCATTGTCTGAGAAGAATAACACTAGGAGGGTGCCATACAGCTTGGGTGAAGTTTCAGTGTTTACATTGTCATTTTCTCACATGCAGATTCCTGATGGAAAGGTTACACCAAGGACCACAACAATGACTTTCACCTGTTTTGTTTTTTTTGATATGTTCAATGCACTGGCATGTCGTTCTCTGGTGAGTACATCTCCTCTTACACACGGGCAAATAGAACCATTGCCACAGCACCCCAGCTTGTCTCACCTTGCTTGTTATCTTCCAGAACAAAACCATATTTGAGATTGGCCTTTTCAAGAACCGTATGTTCTGGTATTCAGTACTGGGATCAATCCTTGGGCAAATGGCTGTGATCTATATCCCTCCCTTACAGAAAGTTTTCCTAACACAGAATTTACATGCACTAGGTAAGTGACAGAAACACAAGGAATTCATTGGGATGAGTGCATGTCTGAGATCTAATCACATACATTCAACCATATTCCAGTCTGGAGGCAGATAAGGACATTTAAAACCCTAATTCTTTCTCTCCTTGAGTTGTTTAATGTTGATTGTGAGGTGTTTTTGGATCATTGCCTTGTACAATTGAGGCAGTGTCAGTGTCACTTTCTTTAATGGTAGTGAGACATTATCTTCCTGTTGATGCTTATCAGAATGAATTATTCCCTTTATTTGTACAACCCTGAGGCATGTTGTATCCCCATCCAAGCTTACCAGTTGCTAAGGTTCTTATGGGAATTATTGACAGGGGGCAGACCACCTCTATGTAAAATGTTAGTGTATTATAGAATGGCCTAGTCTAAGCAACTTTTCAACTGGTTTTCATTTTTTTATTTATTGTTTTTAAATGATTTGCCTTCATCTTTTGCTTCTTTCCAGTACTCTAATGAGGGTCACTGACCCCATCTGCTCACCAAAGCTACAATTTTATTGTTATTGTTACTTTATATTAGGGATTTGGTTCAGGATTTGGCCAAGATTCTGCCTTTTTCAGCAGGATTCGAATTTGGCCAACTCCATGCCTCTGGCCTGGCCGAACAGAATCCTTAAAAGTGTCACACAAACAAGGAAGCTGAACATTTTTCTCCACACATGAAGTGCACGGTTCTCTTTAACCCTTCCTTGCATATGCAAATTAGGATTTGGGTTCAGTTCGGTGTTCAGCCGAATCTTTTGAAAAGGATTCAGGATTCGTCTGGATCCTAAAACAGCGGATTTGGTGCATCCCTATTTTGTATTATGTATGTTTTTAGTCAGGCCTCTTCTATTCATATGCCTGTCACTCATTCAAAATACAGCCTGGTTGCTATGGTAATTTAAACCCTAGCAACTGGATAGCTGCTGACATTCCATACTGGAAAGCTGATTCAATTCAGTTAAAAAAAAATACAAGTAATAAAAAATAAAGACTGACTGCAAATTGTCTCAGATTATCACTCTTTACATCAAACTAAATACTAACATTTTTGTTTCATCAGACTACAGAATTCGGTTTCAAAAGGCATCTGGGTTATCTAAAAGAGCCATTTAGTAAAAAGTCTAAAAGAAAAAAAAATAGTCCAGCGTGAGGTGCAGAGCACATTGTCAGTGGGGCGCAGGCCAGTCCTGTACTTGCTAACCATAAGTTTGTAATGTGCTTTTGTATTTAATACATAATTCTTTTATTTATTTACTTCTGAGTGTGAGGATACTTTTTGCCTCTTTGTACTTACTAACCATCTGCAATAGGCAACTGGTAAGTACAGGGTCCCATTGCAGCCTGTGTCCACCCTCCCTGCATGCCTGAATGATGCACAAGTTGGGTAGAGGGCATGAAGGTAACGCCTATGTGCCTCCTCTCTCCAATGAATACAATGCTCCTGAATGAAACAGAGTGCAGACACCTGCTGCAAATCATTTACGCTTAAAAGGTAGAGTACAAAGTGCTCATGGTTTGCAGTTACTTTACAATGCCTTAAGTCAGGGATCCCCCTAACCCTTTTTTACATGTGAGCCACATTCAGATGTAAAAAGTGTTGGTGAGCCACACAAGCAAGAAGAAAGTTATTTGGGGATGCCAAATAAGGACTGTGATTGGCTATTTGGTAGCCCCATGTGGTTTGCTACCCTGCAGGAAGCTTTACTTAGAGTAAAACTCTGTACCTCCAAAACTTGCCTCCAAGCCAGAAATTTAACCCTTTCACTGCCAGCCGTTTTGGTCAAAGTGGACCTTGTACTGCCAGACAGTTTTTGAATATTTTGCACTGTTTCACTTTAGGGGCCTTTCCTCGGGGGGTACTTTTAGTTTACCCAGGAAAACAATATATCGTTTTTTTTCAGGACAATCTCAGCTTTCAAAATATGGAAGAATTTTTGTGTTATTCCAATTCTGTAACAAGATATAGGCTTCTAAATGTCTAAAATATTTTCTATAATATAAACACACATACCAGAAACAAAAATTATTTTATGCACAAAAATACAACTGATTTGGAAAGTCCCATGTCTCCTGAACGTGCCAATACCAAATATATATAGTTTTATGGAGATTTCTCACTTGTATAGGTCAATAACTCCCAGCAGTACACTACCAAATTTCCAAAGCACTGCTTCAGAAAGTTGCATACTTTAGATTTCAAGGCCAAAAATTTCACTAAAAGAAGTTTTATCCCAGAAAATTACACATTTCTGGAAAAAACAGATTCTGGGGAATACAGAGTAGGCACAATTATCTGTCTACTCCAAACTATCAAGTCGCAATGCTTTCCTAAAGTTATAGGATGTATAACTTCGTGTCTATTGCTTGGGGGTCGGCCCTGCGACGATCGCGTCACAGGGCCGACATGACAGCCCCCTGGCTCGTTGCCCAGGGGGCTGTCATCGCTAAAAACTCTCTGCAGAAGCACATGCCGCTTCAGCAGAGAGTACCTTTATCTGCCAAACAACGTAGGGCACATGTTATTGGCAGATAAAGCCTTTTACTGCAACGACGTACATGGTATGTCGTTGGCAGTAAAAAGGTTAAAAATGGACACCTACTTTGAGGCCACTGGGAGCAACATTAAAGGGGGTTATGTGTTGCATCTTTTAGACTTTGGCTTTTGTAGTGAGATTGCAGGTGAGCTTTCCTTGTGCTGACTCTTCCTTGCAGATATAGTGTAAGAAGCACTACAGGGCCACAAGTGCACCCTTACTCCCATGCCATTCAAACTTTGCACTGATACAGTATACAAGTAGTTTCATTAGAGATTTTTTCTGGCCTCTCAGTTCTTAGCTCAATTCAAATCCATTTCTGTTTCTTTGGAAGCTACAAGCGGAACAAATTTAGATATCTCTTTATAGCCTCCTTTTATGTCAAAAGTAAAGTCTCTTTATTTTTAGGTCCTCACTCAGCTGCTTAGAGAAGCCCCTTGCCTGCCGATTGTGAGCACAACACTCCGAGAGGTAGCAAGGGTTATAGAACTTACTAACCTTTGGCTTAACAACTCAATGTAGTTCTTAATATTTGTTTAGTGACAGCTACTGTGTAAAGACTTTCTTCATAAATCTGTAGATTTTCCCAGCAGATCTGCCATCAACAGCATTCACTTTGCGTAACACACCTAATGGATAACACTAGAATACACAAAGACTATGATTAATAGTAACTCTCTGCATATATTGTAGTCATTATTCATGGATTCATGAAGGCGACGCCATGTTCTCCTGTATTTATATTCAAGCATCTACATTTCTAGCACACATTCAAATCACTGTCATGGGACAAGGCCTGAGCCTGAGGTCATTATCTTATGTGGTAAAGAATCATTGCCCTTACTGATCAGTTTGTGTGACGTGTGAGAGTAGATGAGAGAGGTTTGGTTGTGCTGCTGGAATTGAGTACATGAGCTCATTAGGTAGCACCCTCCTTGTGTAAACAGTGTGGGTCAGGCTTAGACTGCAGTGTTCACTTGGGTGCAACAGCTACTGAAGCACTAGGTTCTCTTTTGCATTTATTGTTTGTGAATAGTGTTTTGTACAAAAATCATTATTTTTATTTTCCCTTTGTATTTTTCTAATGTGAATGTAGAATGTCTCTTGATTATAAAAAGAGTCTTCTAACTTGTAGTAAACTGCCATTGACTCTTCCTAAGCCATTCCTTGTTAGCTACTTCAGGTCTTTGGCCACTCGGCACGGCCATTTGTAAATCCCCAGTCAGGGCACTGACTTTAGCAGGCCATACACTTAAAAATCTACTCATTGACCAACCTTTCCTGGCAAATCTTTTCCCACTATGCCCACCTTGATCACACTGATGGGATGCAGGCTGTCAGGTCAAGGACTGCATCAACTTGTTCAACATCTGGCTGATTTTTGGCTAGATATCGGTTGGACAGGCCTGCCTGAGGGTCCTATACATTGGCAATATAAGCTGCTGACTCAGACCATTGGCAGCTTAAAGCTTGTGTAATCGGCCACCTTAAGAACTGCTGAAACAGTTCCCTATCTTTCACATAGGTGCTAGAGACACTGTAAACCAATAGCACCCCTGTAGCAATACATTTTTAGGGAACAGTTTCCCTTTATAAACATGGGCCAGATTTTATTATCAATGAGCAGATTTTGGCACCATCATCATAAATATATCCTTGAATCACTAAGTATGGTTCTTTAATTCACAGAAAGCAAATGTATTTGTTTTTGTTTTGTTTCTCCTCTCCGATAGATCTGCTGTTTTTAGCCGGTTTGGCCTCTTCCGTTTTCGTAGCATCGGAACTAATCAAATTCTGCGAACAGCACTGCTGCAGGAAAAGAACAGTAAAAGTCCTCGAGGAGGAGATTTGAGTCCTTTCTGCTACTGGTGTTTCCCTGTATAACAAGTTATTGATGACACTGTGACCCATGATGTGATTTCCTTTTATGTCACTTGGCAGCGCCGTATGATATTTCCTGAGTATTTATGTACAGTCCAGTCTGCTGTTTATAAGAGAAAACCTCCATTATCTGGCATGATTAGCAACAGAAAGACTTGCAAGAACTCATCACACAAACCTACCACATCTTCATCATTTTTTTTTGTACTTTATAATTCATTTGAAAATAAAGACTAATCATTTATTTTTTAAATAAAAAAAAAAGCATTGTTTGGAGACTTATACCATTATATGGGCTCGGGGGTGGGAGGTTCAGAAACTGTTTGCTTTTGACAATGTACGTGGCCCACAAGGAAACGCACAGATGAAAGGGTACAGGGCATGAAGTTTATTTGTTTCTAGAACTCAGGATGTAATGCATGTGTGCTTTTGTAATGCTCCACTGGAAACAAAAGATATTGTTCCTAATCTCTGAGATCAGTGTCCAATCCCCTCCAAGTAGAACAAACTTACAGTTAAAGTCATAAGGACTTAGCCATTACAAACCCTGCATTCTTACAAATGCTATATAATAGGCAGTATTGCCATTAATCAATGTGCTTATACACAGGTACATAAATGATGACACCAGCACACAACTAATTTTGCAGAACAGAGAATTTTTGTAGTCACATACATTTTTAAATTTAGATCCATTTTAAGAAAGCCCTGCTTTAGAGCAACACTACGTTCCAACAGGGTGCTGTGGATCCAAGCCTACATTATGTACATTTCTGGTCTCCAGTACACTACCTTCCATCCTCCCTCTGCGCAAGCCTACTCGACCTAACCCTTTTCTCCAACAATATCCCAACCAGAGGGGCAAACATAATACGGCTCATTTACTATTACAAAGGCAGTGTGTAAAGTGCAAACAACTGTTCTTATTGTCTGCCCTCTGATGCCTGATATTTTACTATCCAGCAATAGGTACACAGCACAGCCATTCTCCCTGCTCCATGGATAAGCAGTAAGGCACTCTTCATCCCATTGGCACTCTTGCACCTTTGAACAGCAGACAAATAACCCCTAACGTTTCTTCCAACTCAGCAGAAAGACTTGCAAGTAGCACAACATATTGCTTTGTGGTGTATTACTGCCTTTATATATAACACAGATTGTGTCCAGACTAGCTGCTCACATACAGATCATGGGGAAGTAGCCCAGACCAGCTCTCCTACCAACAGGGTAACTGGAGGTCCAGTACTACAATGCCTTGAGCTCAAACAAAAAAAAAAAAGTGTGAGAAATGCATACACTTTTTTTAAAAAAAATTCTTAGCAGTGGAGACAAACATCACCGGTGATATTGCCCATAGCAATCAGATCTTCGCATTTGTTTTTGAGGTTGTAGGTGACCGCTTAAATCTATTTGCTGATTGGTTGCTATGGGCATCATCACCGGTGATGTTTGTTTCCAGTGTTAATAAATACACCCCTAAGTGTTCCAGAAAACAATCTTCTATCAATCAAAAAACAACAGATATTTGAATTACATCATTAAAGAAGAAGGAAAGGTAAAAACTAAGTAAGCTTTATCAGAAAGGTCTATGTATATATAGCCATAAGCACTCACAGAAAAGCTGAGTCCTCTATCGAAAGAAACACAGGATTTCTTGTCTTCTTTTGTGTAAACATGTACTTTGGTATCTATCTTCCACACTCAGAAAAATCCTTTATTCCCGGGGCTGGAGTCTGGGCAGCTCTCTCCGCTCTCCTTTCTCCTGCTCCCCCTCCTATAAGAATTCATAAAACTCACCCTTCCATCAAAACTTCCCCTCCCATCAGAATGTGTGACCTGAGCTTCCAACAGCTAGAGCTACAGAAGCTACTGAGACCAAGCTAAAATGGCAGCTGCTATCTTAAACAAACAGAGGGAGATTCTAGGGCTCTTGACTCAGGTATGGTAAAGCTTTCTGCAGAATAAACATTCTAGGTGGCACTAATGTGGCAAATCTATTGGCCTTAAAATGCCAAAAAGTCCTTCTCCTTTAATGGGCAAATATACAAATACAGTGGATATAAAAAGTCTACACGCCCCTGGTAAAATGTCAGGTTCCTGTGCTGTACAAAAATGAGACAAAGATAAATCATTTCAGAACTTTTTCCACCTTTAATGTGACCTATAAACTGTACCACTCAATTGAAAAACAAACTGAAATCTTTTTAGGTGGAGGGAAGAAAACCAAAAAAACTAAAATAATAGTTTATAGGTCACATTAAAGGTGAAAAAAGTTCTGAAATTATTTATCTTTGTCTCACTTTTGTACAGCACAGGAACCTGACATTTTATCAGGAGTGTGTAGACTTTTTATATCCACTGTACAACCACTGAGAGAGATGCAACAAATCCTGATTCATGAATCTAACATGCTCCATGGCTGTGTAATTAGGGAAAGGGCTTATCCACCAGCACTTACTGGGGCTCATTTACCAATGCATCGCAGCTCTGTAATAGTCGCAGAGGCAAACTTAACAAGCTAGTCAGTTGGTGTTTAAATGGAAAAAAGATATTAAAGACTCCATCACATTAACAAGGGAAACTGCCTTTATAGATAAGAAAAAAGTTAAAAAAGCGTAAATGTTATTAAAACATTGTAAACAAATCAACAATTATATTTTTATAATAATGCTAATCAACATATGATAAATCTGAGAAACATTAACATGGTTTTATTAATGACATACCTAAATTAGTCTATTGTAGCGCAAATCTGCGAATATACTAGCGCAAATGGTGAAGAACGTGCAGTCAGAAATACACCACAAATGAACAGACGTAAAGATTTCAATGCAGCCGTGCCTGCGCAAATCTGCCCATATATACACGCAAATAGCACATATATAGGTGCAACGGGTGCACTCTCGCAAAAATCGGGCACTTAAAACACGCCCCTAGCCAAACCCCCAAAAAACACGTTGTTGCTTGCGACATTATTGCCCAGTATTTGCGACATGCGCATAAAAAGAACTTACGGAAAAATAAATGAACCAACACAGTGTAACGCATATGCATTTGCGTGTGCGCACAAAATGGCGCATAATCATAATTGCGTCGGTTTGTGTGCATTGATAAATGAGCCCCATTGTCTCTGCTCATTGTCCACTGAACTTCCAAATATACAAAGTCACAACATTCTCACCTTAATTCTTGCCCATAAAAAGATACGAGCCATTGCTACTCTTTCAGCAAGTTTGGAAACACAAAGAGATGCTGTATTTGAAAGGCTACTCACACCTAATGCTACACAAATAAATGCAAGGAAGGCCTTTTAACAGCAAAAACTGCATTGCCATGAATATTGAGGGCTTCCATACATTTCCTGAGGAATTACAGACCACAGTAAACATCTGCTATTTACAATATCACGTAGCTAAAAAAGTGCAGCCTTTTGTCTATTGTTTCAATCAGGAAAAAAAGATGGTTTTAATTTGTTGAGAAACGAGCACCAGATATATATATATAACCAGCACAGATATAAAGCAGAAATTGTATTTTGTTTTTCCTTGCTGGGGCACATTCATATCTATTCCTTTATTAGGTTACAGTAAGCAGGACATCAGATCCTAAAAGTCTGATCCTGATCCTTAAGTACTGTAATGAGCAGGTACTGATTATAAGCTTATATCCTGTAAGCACTACACAAGCCCCACTGCTAAGGAATAAGGAGAACTGGCCCAAAACAACAAAGGTGGTTGAAAAGTTCAACTAAAGCTTTTAATGCTGCCTGAGACAGTACTTTCCTTATTTCACAGAGGAGCCTTATAATACATAACTAAAACCATTGCTGTCTGGGAATTCCATAAAATTATCTACTTATAACAGAATTCAGAAAATAGAATTCTGATACAAGAAATGTCACTAGCCAACAGCTACACCTATTGGTGGGCATGTGAAATCCACAAGAAGAACAAATTGCCTTGGTTCTGCAGTCTGGAACTCTCCAATAAAATGTCACTGTGCATTTACCTCTCAAACATATTTCCTATTATAGCTATATTAGCAATAATAATAATAATACACTATATATTTATATACACGTAAATAAGACTTTAGTGCTACATAGAATTTTCCACTGGGCTTATGGGAGAATTGCAGGTGACTGAAAAAACACCACAATAAAAGTTTTTAAAAGTTTATTTTGTTACAACTCATCATAGGAAAACATACTTTTCTGCACTGCTAGTTCTGACTTAACAAAGTAGCAGAAACCAGCCAAGACTTCAAATCTCATAGTGCCAAATACTGTTTTCAACAGCAACTACATTTACAAATAACTGTAAAAAATTTTTTATAATGTTGTATATTGAAATTACATTATGTTCCATCATTTCAGGAGTTCCCAAACCAGTCCTACATTGGCCGCCCAATTAAACTTTACTGCGTTGCTGCATAAAAAAGTTGCAATGCGGATCCTACAATAGCAACATTTTGCGGTTTAGGGTTGGGTGTGGGTTCAGTTTTTCCTGACCCACACATCAATATTCCCTGTAGATTAGGACCAAAGCAGAGCTGAAGAGTGGGGTGTGCAAATGCCAGCATTGGGCCTTGCCACATCCTTTCAGAACCGACAATGCTATCACTGCCAAGCTGGATCGTGTGCATGGCCCGGAGCCAGGTCAGCTTACAGTGTGCATTCTCCTGGTTGGCTATCGTGACAGTGTAATCTGACAGGATTGATGTGGTCAAACAGGGCAGCCACCCAGCCCACAATGCCTCTGAATTGGGCCCTGCGGCCAGCAGGACCTCAGTGTTAACACTTCTTCTGGCAATGTAAGAAAATACTGTCAATCAATAAAAATAAAATAATAATTAGTGAAATTTAATGTTTCCTTAGTCAACAAGGAAACTCAGGGAATGGTCTCAGCCACTTTTGTGGGGATTCCTCATTCACATGTTACATGAGCTTATAAAACACACTGCACGGTTTACTTGCTGAATCAACTGAAATTCATTAACTCTGGAATCTCCTCGATATGGCAGACATGTTAAGCTTATCAACAAAAATGTCTCTAAAACAAATCATTTTAATATAAACTATATATCAAACCCCTTTATAAGACGTGGTGACTGGCACCAGTTATAAAACATTTGCATATTATGTGACAACACCCAAGATGCAGCATTTATAATGGCCATAGAGTAAAGTTTGTGCTTATAGCCATTAAGCCTGAGTTACTTAATAGTGCTCAACAGCATTTAAAGCTTAACAAAGAAAGGAAAAAATGTTGTGCATTATGTTTTGAGCTTCTGTACCAGCCCAAGGCAACCACAGCCCTTTAGCAGGGAAGGTCTGTGCCTCCAAAGTTTCCCCCAGTAGCTCCCCATCTTCTTTTCTGCTGATTCACTGCATATGCTCTGTGCTGCCATTACTATATAAGGCTAATTTGAAATTAATATAGATTCTGAACATGGAAGCTCAGAAACCAGTGCAGTCTGCATCATAATTAGCTTTTTTAAAGAACAAACCATTATTTTCTGGCTGATGATTAGGGACTTCCACTAAGCTTAGCTTTTTAACAGCTTTCCACACTAAGGGGCATATTTATTATAGTATGTAAGCCAACATCATAGCCCATAGCAACATGACAGGTGATGCAAAGAGATCTTTGCTTTTGTTTTCTAACGAAATGGTAGGTGACCATTTAAATTTAATTGCTGATTGGTTGCTATGGGTAACATCACTGGTGATGTTGGCTTACACGCTATAATGAATATGCCCCTAAGTGTTTGTGTCACTGACACTCAAAAGATGGCTTTACAGAATCCAAGATGGTGAACTCATGTGCAGAAATCTGAAGATATTAATTGATACTATTATAGGGATGCTGAAACTCTAGGCTAAAGTTCAGTGTATAAGACATGGCATTTCTAGCCATGTTCTTAATTTTAGTTCAATAGGAGAGAGAGAGAGAGAGAGAGAGAGAGAGAGAAACATTCCAAAGCAAAAAAAGCACCATGATTGGTGTATAAATATGAACACTACTGGAAAGAGAGAATGCACCTGCCTCACATTGCCATAGAAGAGAAATGGTCGAATGCCAATCCTTAGCCACAAGTTCTAACTTAAAGAAAAACAAACGTAAAATCACTGGGGCCAGTTGGTTGGTTACCAAACAGTTTAAAAACAGACATTTGACATATGATTCTCCAGAGCCAATAAAGATAAATATAAAGCTTTTAAATAAGGGTGTTCCTGACTTTAATGTTGAAAATTGAAGTTGTCCAGCACTGAAATGGTCACTGATTCTTGTGTGACAACTGCTGTCTCACGCAGAATTAACTTTCATCGTCTTCTGGTACTTCTCTCAGGCCATCGCTCTGTCTGGTCCGGCCGGTCATTTCTAGCAAAGCCCGGGCCTCAGCATCTGAATCCAAAATGCTCTTTGGATTTTTTGCCTTAAGTAAAAAAAACATCATTACGTCAGACAACAGCAGGGAAATTAGATACTGTATTGAAGATATATAGAAGTATTTTTATGTAATAGTGCTTTCCAGTTACTGCAGCTCTGAAGTGAACCCAACAAAGGGAAATCATTATTTTGAAACAAGCATGTGTCTAGAAATGACATTGCACTAGATATTTCTAGACATTCAAGAATATATGTGTTACAAGCTTGGGCATGATATTGTGAGTTTGGTGGTCTGTCTGGCTGCTATATTAGAATGAATATTCTGCAATTACTTTTATTTCTTCAGTTCCATTTGATATCAGTTGGCAGCCTCCAACCCCTGAATGTCCCTAAGATGCAGATAATAACTGTCCAAGCATAGCAGCTCATAGGGAAGAAATTATTTGTATAATTTTAATATTGCTATGACTCACCAATACATGTTCTGGTATATCTCCAACTGCCCAAACCTCCATGGCAACTATAGAGAATTCCTCTTTGGCTGACAGCTGGGGACTGTTGTATGTTGTGCACCTTGGTTTTGCTTTGCTGTGTCCCGTGCCAAAGTTACTATCGATCCAAAGACCAAAATATTCATGCTGTCCTCCCATACCCTGCAAGGGAACAACATTAGAATTTAATACAAACATAAAAAAGATTTTGCTTAAATGTTTATATATATAATTTTCTACATCAAGAAAAAATATGCCTACTCAAGACCCATAAATGGAGGCCTTATCTTAAAAGTGGCTTCTATGTAAGACTCTGAATAAAAGTTTACCATACTGCACCTCAAACAAATTATATATGAAATACTCTCATCCCCTGCTGAAGTAGTCAACCATTGTGCAGGTATGGGACCTGTTATCCAGAATGTTTGGTACCTGGGGTTTTATGGCTATGGGGCCTTTCTCTAATCTCCATGCTAAAGTCTGCTAAAAACTCATTTAAACATTAAATAAACCCAATAGGATTGTTTTGCCACCAATAAGCATTAATCACATCTTAGTTGGGATCAAGTACAAGGTACTATTGTATTATTACAGAAAAAAGAAAATCATTTTTTAAAATTATTTGACTATAGTAGATTCTATGGGAGATGGCCTTCCTGCAATTCGGAGCTCTCTAGATAAAGGGTTTCTAGATGATGTATCATAAGTAGGAGTCTGTACCCCCATTCTATTATCTTTACAAACCCAAGCTCCTGTGTATCAGTGAAGTTCTACCTAATATAGCAATATGTAATAAATACACAATAATTAAAAAAATTCATATTAATCTCTATTTATAGCCCCGCAAGGTATATTTCAATTATAATATAGTCTAGTATTCCATTTAATCATACTGAAATGACTACATAATACATTTAGACAGGTACTTGACATGTTCAGATAAACATACTGTGCAGGTCCATTAAAAGCCTGCTAAGTGATAGTGCTGAAGTGATACATCAGGATGCTATTAGCCAGAGACATTTCCTACTGTGAATGAGCTGCAGCTTTTCCATGCCTTTAAACAAACAAGAGCAGAGATTGCCCTGTGCCATCACAAGCCAAGGAACATTAATATGTTGACACTGGGTAAATCAATTGCTTCTTCAATTGAAACACAGATGTACAGTGAAAGTACAATCATTACAATTCCTATTAAATATCCCAGGCTACATTCTTCTTCAGTTTTCTTTCGCTGAACAGATTACCAAAGGGTAGTTTTACTGCTTTTAGAGTTGCAGCGCTTGGGACTGTTTGCCTGATATGACTGAGGTGATCAAATAAAACCATATTTTCACACAAATAATACACCCCACACACTAGACCTATGCTTCCTATTGACTATAACCGCATGAAGCTGTCAGCTATTCCAAAGGACATAACCTGCTATGTTTAAAAATGAAAACAATCTTTCATTTTGTTTTATGTGTTTTTCCAACCATGAGCCATTGTTATACATATAAATACTAGCTCTTTCATCCCAGAATAGCTTTTCTGTCCATTCAGGTTACACACTTGTGTAATGTTACACATATTTTTAGTGAGCATGAGATACCTCTGTGTAAGAACTGTAATAAATATCTTTATTAATATTTTCAGTGATACCTTCTCAGAGGTATAGGCAATTCAAACAGAAGAATATTGCTACTGCTTTTTAGATGCAATAAATATTTTGCTCCTTACGGCATTATCTGTTTTACAGGTATATAGGATGCTTATTTGAAAACCCGTTATCCAGAAAGCCCATTTTCCATACAGTCTATTTTAAGCAAATTATTCAAATTTTTTTAATGCTTTCCTTTTTTTCTTTAATAATAAAACAGTACCTTGTACTTGATTCTAACTAAGATGCACACATCCATATTGGTGGCAAAACAATCCTATTGAGTTTAATGTTTAAATTATTTTTTTGGTAGACTTAAGCCAGGGGTCCCCAACCTTTCTTACTCGTGAGCCACAGTCAAATGTGAAAAGACTTGGAGAGCAACACAAGCATCATAAAAGATCATGGAGGTGCCAAATAAGGGCGAACATTGGCTATTAGGTAACCTCTATTCACACTAATCACCTTACAGGAGGCTTTATTTTGTAGTAAATCTTGTTTTTATTCAACCAAAACTTGCCACCAAGTCAGGAATTCAAAAATAACTACCTGGTTTGGGGGCACTGAGAGCAACACCCAAGGGGATGGGAAGCAACATGTTGCTCACGAGCCACTGGTTGGGGATCACTGACTTAAGGTATGGAAAACCACATTAGGAAAAGATCCATTATCCAGAAAACCCCAGGTCCCAAGCATTCTGGATAACAGGTCCCATACCTGTGCAAACTAATTAATGTCAGGCCTCACCAACCACAAATATGTATTTTAAAATTTAGCATGCAACTTGTAGCACTTGCATTTCAGTGCAAAGACAAGGCATAAGAAGAAACATCCCCAACTGTGGGAAAAAAGCATGAAGATTAAAGAGAAGATATGTATTTTTAATTAATCAACTAAATGAACCCCATGTCTTGATATAATTGCAAAAATACAAGTGGGGCAAATGTGGGGCAACTTATCTTCTTGGCAAGCAGCCATAGAAATATTCACTCACCAGTCCATTTGGCAGAGACTGCTGCGCACGGTTTAAGTACATGTAGTGATCATTGTAGCCAGTGTATGTGTAGACATCAAACCGTGGAAAGATGGAGAACAAGAAGCAACTGCTATCCCCTGTTAAGAAAAAGCACAATAAAAGAAATTATAACTAAGAGAAGAAAATGGAAAGTGATTACTAGAGACACCCCAATGCCATGACAATGACAGGCACATCAAAAACTGTCAAATGCTTTTTGAAGATTCGCTCATCACTAATTGTTACTTCACATAAAACTATGAAATATATATATTAAAGGAGAAGGAAAGGCTAATAAAGAATTAATCTCAAGCTGCAGGCATACCTTCAGCTCTCTCAATAGTGCCCTTAAGTCTCCCCATATTTCTCCCGTTCAGAAGATCAGAAGCCTCAAAGGAAAAAAAAACGCTGAGCTATGTAAAGAAAGTTCCAATAATGCCTCGCTCCTGCACCGACACCCAGACCAAGTGAACATGCTCAGTTAGTAAGACTATGGGGGAGATTTACTAATCCACGTACGGTCCGAAGGCGTCCGAATGCATTTTTTCGTAAAGATCGGTATTTTTGCGACTTTTTCGTCGCCGTTGCAACTTTTTCATATGTTCCACAACTTTTTCGTATATTTTCCGCAACTTTTTCGTCGCCGCCGCGAAAAAATCGGATTGGTTTTTCCACCATTTACAATCGCTCAATAAGACAATAAGAAAAAATTGCGGCGGCGGCGACGAAATAGTCGCGCAAAATAAGATAAAGTCGCGGCAAATAGAAAAAAACGCGACGTCAACGAAAAAGTCGCAAAATTTACATTTCCAATCCGATTTTTACCTTTCGGGATTCGGATTCGTGGATTAGTAAATCTCCCCCTATGAGTCAGCTTCCTGCTGATTGGCTCAGATCCACATTCCTAAGGGGGGGAGTGAGTTCTTAGCATTCTTGAGGGAGGGGGGAGCAGGAGAGGGCAGGAAGCAGAAAGCTGTGTGTCTCTGGCACAGGAATTACAGAAATCTTTTTTCAGAGAAGTCAGTGCAGCGTTTCTGTGCTTATGGCTCTATTTACATAGACCTTTCTGATAAAGCTAGTTTTTAACCTAGTTTTTACCTTTCCTTCTCCTTTAAATTATGTTTATTTTTTCAAATAAAAAACACCTAGATTCAGTGATTAAAAGGGAACTCCAGCTTCCAAACCAAAATTCTTTTAAGAGCCCCACACATCAGAAACCCCTAATATACCTATTACTGTAATCTGTTCCTTCAAAAAGTATAAATAAAAACCTTTTAAATATGGTGAAATCCAACTGCCAAACAACTCTTCTTTTTCAGCATCATTTGAAAAACCCTGGCAGGGGAGGAGGGACTAAATCACTAATGTTACAAATTGTAACAACTTCTCCACAGCTTACAAACAGCATTCAAAAACTACATAACCCACAATGCATTGCGCTGCAATGTTCCTTTCCTTATTGACATCACATGTGCAGAGAATTGTGGAATTGGGAGGATGCAGGCTGAAGGCAGGATGAGGACAGTCAACTACATTTTTTTCGAGTCTCAAAGTAGTCAGCCAGATCAGCAGGCTTAGGTAACTGTTCCAAAAATAATGAAAGGGCTGCATATTTTTTAACTGATGTATATTGCAAAGTTTCTCGAAACTATGTTTACTTCTCAAAAAGCATAAATTGTGTTTGGGTAGAGTGTCCCTTTAACAGGCCACAAAGTAAACATATTAAGTCTCACACCCTGAAAAAAGTGAATGAATTACACATGATGGCTGTTGTGAAGGTGTCAACTTAACCATTTTTGGTTAAGAAGACAATTCTTCAAAAATAGTGGCCAACAAAGACCAAATCATGGGCCTTTCATTTATAATGTAACTCCAAGCTACTAACACAGGTATAGCACCCATTATCCAGAATGCTCGGGACCTGGAGTTTTCTGGATAAGGGGGTCTTTCCGTAATTTGGATCTCCATACCCTAGGCCTACTAAAAAATAATTTCAGTGTTAAATAAACTCAATAAGATTGTTTTGCCTCCAATAACGATTAATTATATCTTAGTTGGAATCAAGTACAAGGTACTGTTTTATTACCTTAATAACTTTAAAATGGCTACATAACCAACAGATAACTGATATTACAATAATTAACGTATTAAACAAGATATAAAAAACAACTTTAAACTATGTTGAATTTGGCATCAAACAAAAATGTGAATGTCTTCCCTTTACCATCAGAACTATATATGAGAAGCATGATGAATATCCCTTACCTTGAAACTGAGGTTTCACTTTCCAACTTTGTGATGCAAATCCCCCAAAAACAAACCCATCTGAGTCCTTTACAATTAATAAGCAAGGCCCTTGATCAAGGATGTGCCCACAGAGCTGTGAAAAACTTTCCCCGTGAATTTGTGAGGAAAACAGAAGGCGCCACTTGTGTTGTACATCAGAGGGGAGATAAGAGTTGAGGTGCATAACAGCTGGAAGATCCAGAAGGCTTACAAAGGATGCATTCTTCATACCAGTGCATTTTGGTACCACAGTTCTTATGTCTTTTTGGTGTTCTGTATGATGTTTCAGGATGGAAAACCCCAAAGTTAGCACAACCCTAACAAACAAAGATATCATTGGGATTTTATACAACCAGTCCTCAATGGAGCCCCGTGAACAGGTAGAATCCAGCAATTCCTGCCTTTCAAACTTCTGCCCATCTGCAAAACCAAAACATAAACAAAAACAATTTAACTGAGAAAACACTTGTAGCTGTATAAATAAAACACTTATAGTTTTTGTCAAAGATAAAGTTCATGACTCCAATTGTGACAATGTGGATAAAATATGCTACGACTGGCAAAAAAGAAAAAGAAAAACATTTAGGTTGAAGCGACACCCTCTTCATTCCTATGTAAATAACAAGTAATTGTAGAAAAAAGGCCTAGGTTAATTTACATAGAATACTCTCAAGGCTAATGCTTACCCATTGGGTGTTAAAGCACAGCCAGAAAAGTATGCTGATCAGATTTTGCTAAAGACAGGTTTTGCCCATACTGGGGTTCATCAGTGTAGTGTGATTCTCAACCTCTTTTCCTGTTCACAGACATTATAGACAACATTTAGAGATTCAATTATCTCTCAATTATGTATCCATATCCACAATAGCTAAAAAATTTACTATTCCTGCTAGACTAAAGGAGGCCCATTTACAATCACTGAAAAAAGTGGCACTTGGGCAACCAATAATATTTTTGCTTTCACTCCTCTACCTGCAGCTGGCCAAAAAAATTCTAATCCCTGACTGGTTCCTATGGGTTACTGTCCATATGCAGGTTACTGCAGCAATGCAGACACATTGAATGAGTGGGAGTACCAGAAGACATGTAAATAGATTTTACAAAATGGATTAATTGATGGTAGTTATATATAGGTTTGAGATAGAAAGGACCAGGTATATGTACTATGGAGACCATAAAAAATAGTTATATTAGTTAGAATATCCCCTATTACTCCAAAGGGAGAACACTGTTTTTTTGCAAGTCAGAGTAAACACTGAATTAACCAATAATGGAGCTGCTTGGAAATGTAGAGAAATCAATTTAGATTTGTAGTTGTCTTATATATTCAGTGAATGATTATAAACTATCAATATTAGCCAAACTGTCAAGAGAAACACACTGAAAGGCAGTTGATAACATAAATATAGAAATATAGTAAATGGAGTTAACTTTATAGCTTGATAATATTTCACCACATCTGGCACCCCCAAGCCCCCTTTGTCTCTCCGAGAACATACAGTTTTATGCGACATTCTAGGGGGCCAAATTAGCTGAATTAATGAAATTGTGGCATGGAGTGCAAAGAATGTAAACAGGAAAAAAGCAAGTTTAAGTGTAAAGTGTTACCTGTAGATTGTAATTGTGACAACAGCTGCATTGCCAGACCATGTGAACCTAAAGTACAGTCCCGCATTCTCTCCAAGTTCCATCCCTTCAGAAGGCTGTGTTGCTTCAGCACATGTATCATAGCAGCAATCAGATCCTCTAAAAACTGTAAACAAGAAATGCTAAGTTAGAAAGGAAATAAATCATACACTTAACAGAATCAATATTTTGTTTCCAGGCATAAAAAAAACACTTCTGTTTTAAATATCAAAGGCTATAGTATAAAAATTCAGAATATCTGGGAAAGAAACGTAAAATGACGGCACAGCACTAGTTTTTTCCAGGGTCTGGTGCATTCATTTCTTAAATGGAGCACCAAAAAAGTTGCTGATTGGATTCATTGGTGGGTGCCTAACACACTGGCACCACAGTGAATCCTGGTTTCCTTTTCCTCATGCTTCCAATGATGTTTCCCTGTAGTTCATAGTCTTCTTTTTTGCTAATTCACAGCACACGCTCTGGGCTGCCATATATTATTATTAACATTTATTTATAAAGCGCCAACATATTCCGCAGCGCTGTACAATAAGTGGGTTTCGTACATTGGACATACAGAGTAACATATAAAGCAATCAATAATGGATACAAGAGGTGAAGAGGGCCCTGCCCAAAAGAGCTTACAATCTACAAATATAAATATAACACAAAGTTTATATATTATATATATATATATATATATATATATATATATATATATATATATAGTATACAGGGAGGAGCACACCCTATACAAGTCCAAATGCCTTTGGTGCAGGTCAAAAAACAAAAATATAGTAGAAAGAGTGCCGCACACACAGGGACTTGATACAAAAGAAAAAGTGGTTTTATTGAAAAAATTCCAACGTTTCGAGCACAATCTGTGCTCTTCCTCAGGGACAAACCCTGTCCCTGAGGAAGAGCACAGATTGTGCTCGAAACGTTGGAATTTTTTCAATAAAACCACTTTTTCTTTTGTATCAAGTCCCTGTGTGTGCGGCACTCTTTCTACTATATATATATATATACATGGATTTGTGGCCCCCTTGTCAAAACAAAGCATTCCATAAAGAGTCAAGTCTCCCTTTCAAAATGTCCAAGGCTGATATAACCCAGGAAACATACCTTCTGGACCTGATGCCCTTTCAAATGTTCACTGTTGCAAGAGATCATGTGACATATGACCTGGCTTTTTTCTTCAGCTGTTCCCCTGAGAAGATCCACAAAAAACACCACAAATTGTTCCTTACTTATCTCTGCACTGATTGCAGATGATTTGCTATTTGTACGAACACTGTGAATTCCATCAAATATTCGCTGGCAGATGGTACACGGCAAGGAATTCTCGAGGGCATCCTTAATGAGAAAAACACCTTTTTCAATAATTATAAGATATTTTAGGGCTAAAATATAAAATATTATTGTATCTAACAGTTGCGCAGTAATATTTACATCACTAGAAATTTTGTCAAGGAAGTTAAAGAGCAACTCAGTGGATATAGATGCTGCATACTAGTATAGTAGTCATATAAAGCTTAAGCTATGCCTCATGATCTCCTTCCACTTAAACAAAAAACATTATAAACCTAGGGGCCTATTTATTATGTTGTGTAAAATGAAATTTGCAGAAAAAATGGTGCAAAAAGCTGTGTAAAATAAATGGCGAATTTCGCTGTCTGAATGTCAGATTTTACAGTTATTTTAAGTAAGTTCCGGTGAATGAAAAAAAAATTCGCCATTTTTTACATGGCAAAACCTGCCGATGCTTAGTCAATTTTGTCGTCTTTTTACACAGTATAATAAATAGGCCCCCTAGTGCACTGAACATGTGCAACATGAAGCTTGGAGCAGTGTACTACAACTCTGCAGACTGTTTGCCACATGACAAGTAAGGGAGCTGGGCCTAAAAAACATGAGCCAAAAAGTTGACAACTCCCACTTTGTAGTCAGAGGGCTTCCCATGTCTGGCACTAGGCCTGTCGGGTCACAGCCTGGCCCAGGCCTATACGGCACACCACCCACCCCAAAAGCTCTGAGCAGACAGCTTTTCTGAAAGAATACTTCTAATTTTTTCTAATTTTTTTTTAAGAGTGATGTCACAGTATCGTAAGGTGAGACTGTGGCAAGTCTTGGGGAAGTTAGCCAGCAGTACTGGGACATTTTCTGCTGTTGCAGGACTGCAGATTGGTACTGCAAAATGTGGGACAGTTGTAAGGTATTTATGCATAAAATTAAACAAATTACCTGCAAGGAAATGGCAGGTCATAAGCATTCAGGTGGAAATCTTCTTTTGAGATGGGACTAATTAGCAGTTAAGCAGGTTTTACATAGGCATAAAAGATCCAATGTCATAGACATATCATTTAACCTAACTTACTACGTTGTGGTGCAAATACTAAAAGAAATGCTTGTGATGTGTTTAACTGCTAGAGCAAATTACACACATTACCATCATGCCCAAGAAACTGGTATATATATATATAATCTTGTATTATCTACCTGGAAGGTTTTTAAACCCACTGATTTCTTAGGTCCATTTTGCATTCGACACATGTTCTCAAAATGCCGCTCAATCTCTGCTTTTTCTTCAGGAAGAATTCTTGACAAACCTTTCTGATTTGATCCACTTTCTGTGTTGCCCATGCCTGCTCACCCTTGCACAATACTATAAATGTAAACATAAGGCAATGTCATGAAATGAAATGTAGAATTCACTCCAAATGAGAAGAGTATGGAGTCAGAATTAATCATGCACTGACAATTGGGACACAAATATTGGAGAGACAAGACTAAAGCCTGCAGGCAAGCCTATACAAAAAATCAATATGAAACGCTAAAGTGCCACACTACAAATACTGTGACTAACTAAAAATGGAAACTATAGGCTTTGCCATTAATGTCAATGTGCTAGTAAAACACACACACATATGTGTAAAACACACACACATATATATATATATATAATATATATATTCTGGCATCCTTGCCACTTCAACTTCATGCTGCCACTGAATAAGATGAATAAGGTTTGTGTTGAAGACAGTTATAGCCTATTGTTTTAATTTGAAAATATATATAGTTCTATTTATTTCCATGCCCTATTCTATAGTACAGAACAGTGTTGCTAAATCCACTTTAATTTGATTGGTAACTTACTTTAACATTTCCTCTGAACCAGTTGTTTTTAGATTTTTTTTTTCAGAACAAAACATGTAGGCTTAAAAATTAATCTGATATATCATACTACTGATATTGATATTTAACAAACAGACAAAATACTTGAGTCCTTTCACCTATGTTTTCACTGATACAAAGTGTTTTGAAATGCTTGGCACACCTTAAGGGCTTTTAAGTGGAAATCAACTGTACGAGAAGTGTTTCAACCCAAAGCACATGCAGACATTTCAAGTATAAATACAAACCTGAAGCAAAATTTGCGAAACGCACTGCTTTTAACTCTACAGTTTAGCCATAAATATTTACTCTCATTCACTGTCAACTTCATAAAATATACTTCCAGGAGACCTTTTTATTTTTTCAACTGCAATGCAAAGAAAAAAATGTACATCTTTAAAATGTTTTACTATCCTGAGAAAAATGTAGATTGAGTTAAACCGTGAATAATTACTTGCTCCCATTTTATATTACATTTATATTTTTAATATCGAGTCCCAAGATGTCTGAGGATTACAACTCCCAACATGCTTGATAATATGTCACTGCATGCAAGGAAAGTATTTTTATGATATCACCTTTACACTTTAGGTGCATGTGGTACATGTAACTCATTGGGGATCATCATTAGAATAGCCTAGACATTCTGATTTACATCTACAGAAAACTATATTTTCTAGAGGGAGTTTGCTTTGAAACAGGCTATTCCTGGAACCCTTTAATATCAGGGAGGTGCTTCAACCCAAAATCAAGTTAACAAAATAAAAAAAAGGGGGTCATAATTGATTACACTTAATACCCTGAAAAATGGATATTTATTAGGTGCAAATTTATTACAATAACACTCTCCCCTACATATGTATAACGAACTTCATAATGCATGTATGCATATAACTATAAAAATGGGCATCCCCCTAAAAAACAAAAATACATACAGACTGTATAGGAAGAACCACATAAGTGCATTTTCATAATAATCAGATTAGTATCTGCAGGTAAAACCAGCTGACATTAGTCAGTAATTACAGTAACTCTCACAATTAAAATCTTAATAAAGTCCAAATAGAGACTGTTTCCATATGAATGTAATAAATAATAAGTTGGTCTCCATTTATTGTGCTCCTACACAATGCCCACAGTTAATGTTTACTTCCTTGCAAAATTGTCTAAAATTGTTTAGTTGTTAGGAATGTAATCAGTGTGCAAATACATTGGGATTGAGAGACAATTTTGCACATACATTTTGTGCAGAAGTTTCAACCAGTGCTTAATCCTCATGACCACTTACACGCCATACTTTCATGTTTAAGTTCCTTCTAACATCTCAGCAAAGTCTTAAATAGCAGTGCTTATGTAAGTTATGGTGCTGTAAATGGAGTTAAGGCTGAGCATGAGAAACTGGGATAGCCGGTTGGTGAGCAGACATTTTCTGGCCACACAGGCAGTTACAATCCTGTTAGGAATATAATCAGTCTGCAAATATATTGGGCTCAAGAGTGAACTAATGCTTCTGAAGAGATGGATAAGTAGCAACAGCCCTAATATGAAATATTTAGCATGACCATATAATTGACATTAACTATACATGCCTACTATGAAAGTTTTTGGAGTTACTAGTTTGATTATTATGACCTTGAACTAATGTGGTTCTTCTCTTACATCCTATATGTATTTTTGTATTTGTTTTTAAAGGGAACGCCTCCTTTTTAGCTATATGCACTTTGAGATTTGTCATGAATATGTAATTAAGAATGTAACTGTAAGAATTTGCACCTAATAACCTGATAAAACCATGAATTCAATGTATGAGGAATTAAGCAAGCCCAATTATACCAGATCTTTTTTCTTATTTTGTTATTTAAAGAACACTAATCCATATAACTTATCAACTGTAGGCTTTTGTTCACATTCAATTTCTAAAGGATAAAAAATACACTTTAAAAAGATCTAAAAGATTTTGTTTTTGGTTATTTTTACCAGTTTATCATTGAAGTGTCTATGAAAATGAATGTGTGAACACGAAAAACAACTTATACTGCTGCAAGGAGGGGATGCAAATATATTAGCTCTTAAAATAATGGCAGAAAGAAGTGGTAACAGCATTAAAGCTGCAGCACAAGCAAGTGGCTAGGGGAACAGGATATGTGGCAAACAAGTGGCCATACATACACAGCAGTATCATGCAGTAACACAAGTGCACTCCCACACACAGCAGCATTCATAGGCAGCACACACAGACACCTGTAGTAGAACTGGAAGCACGCCATGTTAACAAGGACACCCTCTACAAAGTCATTTCACACACCTTAACAGATAGGGTTAAAATCCTAGTTTCCCATTGGCACCTAACTGGCATGCATCTGGGCGCTCCGTTGCTAAGGGTAACTGCTTCAGCTTCACGCACGAAAGAGCAGTTACGCAGCGGCCCTTGATACGCAACGCGGCGATGTATGCGCTGTAGTGCGGAAGTGCAGCAATTGTATTTGTCGCTGTCAGTGTTGGACTGGAACACTATTCTGCTCGTCTTGGGTGTCACGGTCACATGGCTAAGGACTGTGTATGGTGTAGGGAAAGGGAGGAGCCAAGAAAGAAAAGTCCAATAAATGGCGTCTTTAGCTGGAGAACGAGATGCTGCCGAGAGCTTTCTGGAAGTTTATTGGTTAGAATTGGGGGAAGCGGTATGGATATAGAGAGCTGGGACACACATGGGGAGGCATGTGATCTCTTACTGCGGGTGATTGTTAGAGTAGAATTATGGCTTAGCCGTATACAGACTGGAAGCGGCGCTGTCAGCCTTCGGACTGCCCCCCCTTATTGTGCCCATGTGTTGGGAAGATTCTCGCATAGATGTCGATACATCTCCGTGTCTTTTCAATATGAAATGTCGGGTTGGTTTATAAATTGGCTGCAAGTACGTGGCGCTGGAAAGTTGCATTTTTCCTGGGCTGGTTCTGGAGCCATGTGGCCTGGTATATCTAAATTGGGATTTTTGTGACTTAAAAGTCAAACGAAAGTCGAACATTCTTCAGCCAGAGCGATATATTGGAATTTGCACAATGACTTGGCATGTCAATACATCCAATGTCCAGGATATTTTCGTGATAGCATCTGGAATTCTATTATCATGCCTGCTAGGCCCCACCTGTTAGTCTCAATCCTGATGAAGCAGACAATCTAGTTGGGTTGGGGTGGATTTAACATGGGTGGGGTGGATTTAACATGGGTGGGGTGGAAGAGCAGAAAGGGCATAATGAGGGAATTATAGTCTATATAGAGTAACAGGAAAGAGACCCAGCGTTGGTATTGTTGGTGGAGAAATGAGTTGGGGCATGTGAAACAGAAGTGCTGTATGTCTTATTGATAACATGTTCATTCTTTTTGCACATATCCAGGTTGTTTGGAGATTAATAGGCCAAAATCAGTTGATGGCCAGTCTGAGCCTGCATTGTGGTAAATATGCTTGTTTGTCTTGTTATCAGCAGTCTGAAGTCTGCTTCTAATAAGGAGGTAAAATGTAGATAGTTAGGTAATATGCAGGGTTAGCCAGCAGGTGGCGGTAAACCCCTTGCAGTAGCCTATATAAGGGAATGCTTTAGGCTGGTGCTTCCTCTTTTGGCCTGAAAAAATCCTGTGGCAGCAACAAGACTGTAGTGAGGAGGTTGGTACCTTTAGGGCTAGCTAGACAGTAGCAGTGGAATGTGAGTTCATTCTAGGAGTGAAAGGAAATGAGGGCTAACAAGAAAGGACAGCCTGTTGTCCCGATGAGGAGGGGGTAGCTGGGAGATTGCTAGGTAGTGAGTTAGCCGTTTTGGAAAGAGAGAGAACTTACAGGGGGAAACTTGGACACTGTGAGGAGTCAGGGGTCCTAGAATCTTCAGTTAGAAACACTGTGTAGGTGTGAAGCTTAAACACTGTAAGAAACAAGTCCTGGAGGCTTCGGTAAGAAATACTGTGTGTTAGTAGAGCGCTGCGGAATATGTTGGCGCTTTATAAATAAATGTTAATAATAAATAATAATAATCAATGAGCGATTTTCTGTATATCTTCCTGCTGTATGAACTGCCCTTTATTTTGATAGATCTATGAAACGTCCGTTCTATACTACATCTATTCATTAGGGCTGCATTCTGTTTGGGTATATATCAATTGTTAGGTGTTTCTTTGGTGCTGATGTGATAAAACAGTGGCCCTTTCCATTGCATACAGATAGGCGTGATTTCTATTTTAAAGCACCAGTATCGCCAAGAAATTTAAAATAATTTCGTACATATATTGAGAGTGTTTATCAATTCTATTAATTCACATAAAAGATTTCTTTCCAGCAACAACATTATTCTTTTCATCCTACACAAGTGGAAAGAACCAATGCTGACATTTTACATCTCTTAACTCTAATTAAAGGACAGGGAAAGGTTTAATCATTGTGGGCACCTCCCCCCAAGTGATTATAATCTCTTACCTCAGACCTTGTCGTCTGTCCTAGAAATCCCTAGTTTCTCCTCAGGTAGTGTGAATAAGCAACTGAGTAAAACTGGAATTTAGACACAAAAAAACTAATTGTTATTCATGTATGAGCAGTTGCAATGTATAGATCAGTGTAATATGTATGTAAGAGGGTGGTACAACCAATACATGCAGCCACTAGATGTCATTATTCTTGTGCACATGTTTGAAAAAGATAAAAGGTCAAGAAAATAAGATTTTAAACCTATTGCATTTGTAAAAATTCAGTGTTCATATGAAATATAATACTATTTCCTTTAGTAAGAAGATATGTCATTATAATAATGATGTGGGCAATTTACACTTAAAGACTTTCATTTTTTAAACCAGTTCCCTAAAACAGTGGATCTCAATTGTTTGGCAGTCAGGCCAAAAAATGGATGAAGTATGAGTGAATAAGTCTGGGTCGAGGCTGCACTCATTTTTGGTCTTACTGCCAACTTAAGAGTGGCCAAGATTGTACCAATGTGTGTGTGCAATGTATAGGAATTTATATTGCAAAGTATGTATCCCAGTACTTATAGCAAAAGCTAATACAGGAGGTTATCTTGGGAAAAACTGGTCTTATGGTGAATAGTAATGTTTATCTATCAGCTATTCATTGAGTCCTGGAGCTTATGGCTTCCAGAAACCAATAGAAATGTTAAGGTTGCCAAACCTAAATCACCTACAGCTTCATGTTTTGTAAAAGGAATCTGGGATTATTTCAGTCACCATAAAGAAAAATCTTCAGCACACCACTTACATACATGTTCTCAGAGGGTGCTTAACTTCCACGGCCGCTCCCAAGCCTTTTCTCCATGTAGCTTTGCAAAGGGAAAGAAGCACACCAGTTGTGTTGGCAATGCCTTTAAATCATTTATTTATTTATTTATTTAATTGTTTAAAGAGACCCCAGTATTTTCATATAGGAGGGGGAAGTCAATAGGACAGGTTTTGTCCAAAAAGGTTCTGCAAAAAGAAAAGAAAAGTGGGTTATTAGCCCCCCTCAAATTGGGTACATTTGCGTGTGGCGATTGTGCGCATTGTACAGGTATTATCAGAGGGGATACGATCGCTCATCCCACTAAAGGCACACCAATTTCAATTCAAGGACATTTTATGTGTAACAGTTCTGGGGTAATTTATATGATAAAATGCCCATGTGGGGTCCCTTATGTGGGGCAGACAGCCAGAACAATAAGAACCCGTTTAAATGAACATAAAAGCAATATAAGGAACTACACTCCTGATAGAGAAAAAGAAAAATCTGAACAAGAAAGTGGAAAGAAATATGTATCTGAACTATCTGTGGCTAAACATTTTTGTAGGATATTTTGTATCCTTGCAAAATTAGATAATTTGTTAATAGTCTGAAGAATATATATATATATACAGTGGAGGAAATAATTATTTGACCCCTCACTGATTTTGTAAGTTTGTCCAATGACAAAGAAATGAAAAGTCTCAGAACAGTATCATTTCAATGGTAGGTTTATTTTAACAGTGGCAGATAGCACATCAAAAGGAAAATCGAAAAAATAACTTTAAATAAAAGATAGCAACTGATTTGCATTTCATTGAGTGAAATAAGTTTTTGAACCCCTACCAACCATTAAGAGTTCTGGCTCCCACAGAGTGGTTAGACACTTCTACTCAATTAGTCAACCTCATTAAGGACACCTGTCTTAACTAGTCACCTGTATAAAAGACACCTGTCCACAGAATCAATCAATCAAGCAGACTCCAAACTCTCCAACATGGGAAAGACCAAAGAGCTGTCCAAGGATGTCAGAGACAAAATTGTAGACCTGCACAAGGCTGGAATGGGCTACAAAACCATTAGCAAGAAGCTGGGAGAGAAGGTGACAACTGTTGGTGCGATTGTTCGAAAATGGAAGGAGCACAAAATGACCATCAATCGACCTCGCTCTGGGGCTCCACGCAAGATCTCACCTCGTGGGGTGTCAATGATTCTGAGAAAGGTGAAAAAGCATCCTAGAACTACACGGGAGGAGTTAGTTAATGACCTCAAATTAGCAGGGACCACAGTCACCAAGAAAACCATTGGAAACACATTACACCGCAATGGATTAAAATCCTGCAGGGCTCGCAAGGTCCCCCTGCTCAAGAAGGCACATGTGCAGGCCCGTCTGAAGTTTGCCAATGAACACCTGAATGATTCTGTGAGTGACTGGGAGAAGGTGCTGTGGTCTGATGAGACCAAAATAGAGCTCTTTGGCATTAACTCAACTAGCTGTGTTTGGAGGAAGAAAAATGCTGCCTATGACCCCCAAAACACCGTCCCCACCGTCAAGCATGGGGGTGGAAACATTTTGCTTTGGGGGTGTTTTTCTGCTAAGGGCACAGGACAACTTATTCGCATTAACGGGAAAATGGACGGAGCCATGTATCGAGAAATCCTGAACGACAACCTCCTTCCCTCTGCCAGGAAACTGAAAATGGGTCGTGGATGGGTGTTCCAGCACGACAATGACCCAAAACATACAGCAAAGGCAACAAAGGAGTGGCTCAAGAAGAAGCACATTAAGGTCATGGAGTGGCCTAGTCAGTCTCCGGACCTTAATCCAATAGAAAACCTATGGAGGGAGCTCAAGCTCAGAGTTGCACAGAGACAGCCTCGAAACCTTAGGGATTTAGAGATGATCTGCAAAGAGGAGTGGACCAACATTCCTCCTAAAATGTGCGCAAACTTGGTCATCAATTACAAGAAACGTTTGACCTCTGTGCTTGCAAACAAGGGTTTTTCCACTAAGTATTAAGTCTTTTTTTGTTAGAGGGTTCAAAAACTTATTTCACTCAATGAAATGCAAATCAGTTGCTATCTTTTATTTAAAGTTATTTTTTCGATTTTCCTTTTGATGTGCTATCTGCCACTGTTAAAATAAACCTACCATTGAAATGATACTGTTCTGAGACTTTTCATTTCTTTGTCATTGGACAAACTTACAAAATCAGTGAGGGGTCAAATAATTATTTCCTCCACTGTATATATATATATATATATATATTAGTAAAGGCTCAACCATGCACAGATTAAAGCATTAAAGCTGCACTGCTTAACCCTTGTCAGTAACACAGTAAATACTGGATTCTACTGTATATATATATATATATATATCTATCCATACTCAAATGAACCTGCATTTTTATTGCACTCTAGACAAACCTTGTAAAGCCTTTTGTGAGTTCTTCCCAGGATCTTATCAGCTTAGTATTTCATTTTCAAACCCTCATATACTTTTGTGATCTCAGACATTAGTTCTCAGTCAAAGCTATTTAAGATTTCATGCCTTAATTATGATTCTAAATAACTTAAGTACTTTATTACCATAACTATTCTACACACAATCTTACAAATTAGTTCCTTTCGACAAGGCACTTAAAATAATATTAGTTTAGAAATTTCTCATAACCGTTGTGAAATTATTATTATTTAAATGTGAATTCATTTTTATTCTATGTTTTTAAATTAAAGTTGATTAATTTCATTTGTTATATGTCTGAATAGTGTGACTACTGAAATAAAATCCTATTTAAACATCACCTTTCAGAATAAAATCCCCCAAGGTGACCCCAATACCAACCTGCCTGATATATTTTGTGCCCACCAGTGCCAGGTAGGTACCAGTGTCCAAGTGCAGGCACATGGAGCGGTTTTTGGTTCTGCAACTTGCAAGTATGCATTTCAGAGCCAAAACCTGGGCTGATGCAATAGCTCTGGGTGCAGGCACAGGGAAAAGCTGATGCCAGTGTAGGAGCTGATTCTTGGCCCCAAGCCCCATGACAAAAGCTCTAGGGCAGTGGCAAATTAGATTACATTTTATCTTTCTTCATTTAAATGCCTATGGGTGAAGTCACATGGAGCTACTAGTAGCAGCTACTAAACGCCAGAAAATACCCTGCCATAGACATACTGAGAATTGCCTTTGCTAAAACTTACTGACCTTTTTTTCAGATCTCATAATATCACTGGTTGCATCAAACTTAGGGGCCTATTTATTAGGCTGTGTAAAACAGTGTAAAAAGCTGTGTATAATAAATTTTGCCATCTGAACGCCAGATTATGTTTTTTACACAGCATAATATATAGGCCCCCTAAAGTCAGTTTAAAGGTACACTACACCCGTTCATCATTGAAAACACAATGATAATGATCTCATGATGATGGTGGTCTCATTTAGCAGTGCAAATACAAAGCACTATAATGAATGAAGTTGTGAGCATGTATTTTTGAAAGAACAGTTAATTTAGCACAACTGTATCTATGGATGCAAAGGAAGTGAATTAGATGCCAATACACATGCCTTACACACTGGTCTTGCAGAAGTGATGCCATGCCCACTTTGACTACGTGCTCTGCAACTAGCATGATATTCATAAGTATGCTAAATTCTACCTGTTTTACCTCCCTGCACATTACCCCCTTTGGGGTAAAAATACACAGTGACGTGTTCAAAAGTCAAACATTGTGCATTGCACATTCACAATTAAGCCATGCTATTGCTTACCACACAAAAATCAGCTGCATTATTAATTTAACATATGCACATGTATGAGTAGACCTGTGTGTGTACAGGACTCACTTGTCCTGTGCTGCTGAATATGTACTCTGAGCTTTGCTCTCTAGTACATGCCAGCAGCTCTGTTACATGACTTAAGGCAAAGTAATCTTATCAAATTATACACCTCTGTTTTCAAAAGGACCACACCCAGTAAAAGGGCTATTGGTGCCACAAACCCTTAGTGTTTATTTCCAGAGAAGGCTGCAACTCTTCTCAGTACATGATATGATAAAGCTGTATAAGCATGGTTGTATGAGAAACAAAGCTGTATACAGATGGTTTGTGAACTATATCTACCAAAATGTTAATTTTATAAGCTTGCTGAGGATTCTGGTATTGGGAATTCCTATCTGCTTTACAAGAAAGCCTCATATTCTGCCTCCCAATCACCTTTTGCCGGTGCAGGTCCTGATTTTGAATCGAGTCTGATAAGAAAAATATGTGAAATGAAAATGCTGAAAAGGAGCAGGAAGAGCTGAAAGTCTGTTTGTTACCATATAAGGCATAAGTAAGCATAACCATTCTCTCACAGGGTGCAGCATCCTATGCTTTTCTCTGCCTTATTAAACACCTTTTGTGTAAGTCACCAGGCAAGCTTACCTATCACGCTGCTTGTTTAAGGAATGACTATATTTGGTAAAAATGCTATTAGGGTGAATCAGCAGTTCTGTTTATTCACAAACTTCCTGAGGCGGAAGCACAGGAAAAGATTGTTGCACCATCCCCTTACTGTGCTTGTGGCATCAGTGCAACACATGCTGATTTTGTAGAGAAATAGGCGTTACTCTTTAGTTGCTATTTCTCTGGGGTTATTTCCTGGGCCAGCAATCCACTGCTTAAAAAAATACACCAGCCCAGAGGGCATTGTGAGAATTGGAATTTTATCTGGAGGGGAGCTGAATACTGCAACACATACAGCCTGTTCCAGGGGTCAGTTCCAGTACTTAAGGGAATTGCAAAGGAGAAGGGGCGCTGCTGCCATGAGGCTAGTAGAAAAACTTGTCTCAGGAGGCAGGGTCCCTGAACTTACCGGGGGTGGCAAACTAGTAACTTTAAGAGCCAGCTTTTCTAATGCAGAAAGTACTACTGATTTATCAAAAAATCTAAGGACAGGGGACAGCATCCCCTAGGCCAGTGCTGCCCAACTGGCGGCCCGCTGCCCCCATTTGTGTGGCCCCCCTCATCTGTCTGGCTGCTATGACTGCTTCAAGAGGTCCTCTGCACTCCAATGCAATGAGGCTGTGACCACATAATTCATATAGACAACAACAAGAGATCCTCTGCACTCACCAATTATCAACATATATACAATATTTTGTGCAATATCTTGGTAGTTTAATGCACATAATGTCTTAACTTCTTTTATATATTGATAATGGGTGAGTGCAGAGGATCTCTTGTTGTCTATATGATTTGTGTGGTCACAGCCTGATATCATTGGTTTAAAATTTAATGGTAAGCACAACTTACCCTTTTTTGCTGTGACTCCTTACCTTTGTGTAAACTTTAAATGGTATCAGTACTGAGATTAACTGGCCCCTGCAGTGTTCACACCTGTAAGACTTCAGACTGTAGGTGTAACCCTGTTTACACTTCAGCCAGACTCAACCATCAACCTCAACCATCTTGTAGTGGTCATCAGTTACTTACATAGACATATTAGGTTCCCTGTCTCCTTCTCTGCTCTGCCCTGCCTGTGTGTGCCATACTCTGCCAGCCATACTCTGCCTGTATGTGCCATACTTTGCCTGCCCTATGCCCCTGTGTGTGCCATACTGTGCCATCCCTACCCTGCCTGTGTTTGCCATACTTTGCCTGCCCTGTGCTGACTGTGTGTACCATACTCTGCCTGCCATATGCTGCCTGTGTGTGCCATACGCTGCCTGCCCTACCCTGCCTGTGTTTGCCATACTCTGCCTGCCTGGGAGTTTGTTAGCAATTTGAAATGGTTCTAAGGTGTGTAATTATGTGTTGGGGTTGCTGTGCTATCCACAAGGGAAGAAGAGCCATATAGAATTAAGGGTATGTTTTAAAGTGATATAAACTTCTTTCACATATGAGTGAAGGGTGATATCCCTGCAGTGAGCACCAATTATTTGGTTTATCTGGTTTGCTACCATCATTAAGGTGGGTATGGTCTTAATAGCTCTTGTGATAACGTGTGTGGGTAGAAGTGGGTGTGGTTTAAAAGAGGGAGTGGTAAAAACTAGCTTCCATTATTGGCAGTTCACCAAGTAGGTCAGTAAAATTCTGGCCATGGTACCACAGAAGTTGGTACCAAGCAGTTGTTCTTACTGCATCTATGACTATGGAAATCTATTGGTGGATATCTGGATGGGACCCCAGCGATGTTAGGGCAGGGCCCATTGTTGCCTGCTTTAAAGGTAGTGTCAAACTTTGAGACAATAAAGAAGATTGTAGCTAACCAGATTGATAAAATAGCATCTTAAAGGAGAAGGAAAGCTACTCAGGTACATCTGGCCAGTTGGACAGCTGTGCTTTAAAATATGGTGGCTGCAACTATGCACTGATTCCATTGGATGATCTGACTAGCTGAAGTGGCCAGTTAGCCAAGTTGCAGAACTTGGGTATTTCCATGCAATATGCACAATTCTTCATAAAACTGTATACTATATATATGGTTCTAAAAAGAACACATGTCCAGTACAAATCTGTGACAAGTATGGTCTATGTTCTCTTTGCTGAGGAACTACGCATTTTGCTGCCAGGCAGATGGGTGCTTGGGTGGTGTCCCTCTGCAGCAGCTGTGGTGCTGGTGATTGCTTGACCTTGATCTGGGATTTATAATTAGTTTAAATATTTAATATATTGCCAGCTCTTAGCTCTTTTGTTGCTTTCAGCTTTACAAATCTCCTAGGAAACCTGTTGGCTTTGTTGGTGTTCAGGGGCTCTCTCATGCCAAATCCAATGAATACAAATCTGAAATAAACAAAACTGAAGAAATGAATGGACAGTATAACAAGCTTCATAATACACACGAGCTTAACCCTCTTCAGACACATTCAGACCCTGTTTCTCTCAGTCCAGTTTGTTGTACTGAGAAAAGCTTCATATCACATGTAAAATATCTTGTTTTTCTGTGAATCATTTTTTTTGCTGGTTGTCAGAACTGGATGGTTTATTTAAATCCAACAAAAACAGTCAGCTCAGGCAATAACCTGATGTCTTTATTTAGTTTACATAAATTAATTTACTGGTTGGAGCTGCCATGGCATCCACTCAAAACTAACCTAAATAATTTGTATGCACTACACCTAACAGCAAAATTATACAGAAAAATGGATTACCAGAAATAATTATTTCCTTAAATTGGACTTTGGGAGATTGCTTTTTAGTAATCAGGAGGTTTCTGGCTATCAGGTTTCTGGATACGAGACCCCACACCTGTACAGAGAGAGACACAGCAGTTATGCCACAACTGTAGGAATTCCACTGTAGCAAACAGAATGCAGTTCAATAATACTAATGTATTGTGCGGCTCCAAATCTTTGTAGCAATCACATTGCATATTATAAACATACATAATTATAAGTTGTATCAGAGAAGCAAATATATATTTCCTATATAACATTATACAATAACATCATTATTTGTCTCATTGACTGAGATGGCAAGATTAGGGACACTACAATTCACAGAGGGTGTATTTTTTCCATTCATTATCTGGTTTTCCTTTCTAATTATCTTCATTTCACATTGTTCTGTCTCCTTTCTAACATCCTTAATGTTGCTCCTGAACTGTGGTATTTCCTGTTCTTTATGTGTAAATATAATAGATCACAATCTGTGACACCTACATTCAGAACTGCTGAGTGAATAATATGTGTTCATTTGACTTCTGTGTGTGTGGCTGTCCTGGCTCAGTGACATGACTATTCCTTTGGAATGCTGTATCCATATAGTACCCTGTACAACCCCCCTGCAATATATTAAACTCCAGCTACAGTGCCCCTGCCATACACTGCATACCTCTGAAACCTGCACAACCCTTAGCGCCATGCCATATAGCACGCTCAGGTAAACTTGAATATACACATAAATATACATTTATTTTACACAATTCAACTAGATAAAAATTAGATTTTCCTACCATATTACACATTTTACAGGCTCACTATGGTTCTCACAAACTGAAATCCGATGTAAAGGCAATAATAAATGAATAATCACAATGAGCACGATAGTTGAACTGCAATGAAACAAAAACACTTCTCAAATGGCTCCTCTGATTTGGTGCATGACTCAGGTCCTTATAGGCTGTTTAATGAACAGCAACATCACTGGGCACTTGTGAGTTTATTAGGCCCAAAGTAATTGTGTGTTTTGCTTCGTTTCTCATACAGTTTAATGAATATGTAACACTGAGACCTTTTTCACTTGATTATATTCACCCAAAGTCTTTGTAAGCATAGCTGACATGTGGGTGTTTCCATTTAGGCTTCAAAGCCTTGCAAGACATTTTCTAAGGACACTAAAATCCCCCTTGAAATTCAATTAGACATATCTGCAATCGTTGAATTAAAGACAGCTCTTGAGTCCTGGCATTATGAATTGCTGCTATGGTAACTATACTAGAACAATTATACAAACAAAAATTGCATAGAAGTTTCCCAGCAATTAACCGATTTCACCTTCCCTTGGTAAATATACCCCTTTATCTCTCTCTTAAATAAAGAAGTACATATTTATTGTTTTTGTGCATGGGACAATTACTATCTATGTATTGGCAATAATATGTAAACTTGTAGTTTTCACTGAGACTGAGACTTTCTCCAAAAGCTTTAAAAGAATAACTTATGTTTTTTCACTCTACAAAGAATACATTTAACTAGAAAGGGAAGTTTGAGAACAAACTTCATGTTGGTTTGAAAAACGTGAAGTCACTGAATGAAATCTGATTGGCTATTGTTGACTCGGCCCACTTTTTCTAACCTTGGGCCACAGTTATATAGTAAAAACCACTGTGCAAAGTTTGGAGACCCTGATTTTATAGTGTCTGAATGGTGGCAATTTAAATTTCCCCACTGAAAGTCAACGAGTGACATCTGATTGGCTGTTGGTGGCTCTGCCCACTTTTTCTAACCTGGAACTGCAGTTACGCAGTGACTAACTCTGCAAAAAAGTCAATAGGTAAATTGTGGTTGGTGGGTGTGCCCACTTTTTCTAACTTTGAGTCGAAGTCACCCAGTGACAAACAGTGGGCACCCTGGCATAAATAGTGTGAGTATGACAGCATTTTAAATTTAAACCAGTAAAATTCAATGGATGAAATCTAATTGGCTGTTAGTGGCCCAACCCACTTTTCCTATTTTTGAACTGCAGTCCCCCAGTGACTAACTTTGCAAAGTTTGGTGACTCAGACTTAGCATTTTACACTTCCCCATTGAAAGTAAATAGGTGAAATGCAATTGTCTGTTGGTGGCTCCGCCCACTTCTAACTTTGAACTTTGGAAAGTTTAACAACCCTGGAATTAGAACTTAAATAATGGCATCAGTTTAAATATAAACCAATTAAATTTAATGGGTGGAAATGGATTGGCTGTTGGTGGCTCTGATCACTTTTTCTAACCCTGAATACGTCAGCCAGTGACTGACTGTGCAAAGGTTGGGAATCCTGAAATAAATATTGTGAGAAAGGCAGCATTTTAAATTTAAACCAAAAAAATTCAACAGGTGAAGTCTTATTTGCTGTTGGTGGCTCCACCCACTTTTTCTAACTCTGAACCACAGTTACTTGGTGACTAGCTCTTCAAAGTTTGGCGACCTTAGTATTAATATTTAAAGAATGGCAGCAGTTTAAGTTTAAACTTATGAAGTCTATAGCTGAAATCTGATTGGCTGTTGTTGGCCCACCCACTTTGATAAACTTGGAGTGTAGTCACCCAGTGAGAAACTGTGCAAAGTTTGGGGACCCTGACATCAAACATGTGAGAATGGCAGCAGTTAAAATTTCCCCACTGAAAACAATGAAAGAAATGTGATTGGCGGCCCCGCCCACTTCTCTAACCTTGAATACGTTGTCACCCAGTGACTGACTGTGCAAAGTTTGGGAACACTGGCACCAAACCAATAAAATTCAATAGGTGAAATCTGTACATAAAGAGGGGAAAGACCCAAACCAATGTGCCAACTACCGCCCCATTGCCCTATTAAACTCAGATCTTAAATTATTTACAAAGATCTTGACCAACAGACTAGCGCCTATAATGCCCCGACTTATCAATCTAGACCAGGTGGGATTCATATATGGTAGACAGGCCGGGGACAACACCCGAGGGGCCATTGATTTGATAGATATTTTGAACAAAGCCCAAAACCCTGCAGTTATACTCAGCCTCGACGCTGAAAAAGCTTTGATCAATAGGATTGGCGCTTTTTATTTGACCTCCTACAATTAATGGGATTCAAGGGCCCTTTCCGAACGGCCATAAAGGCACTATATTCCAGCCCAACAGCAACCCTCAAGATTCCAGGTGCCTCAAGTCTTCCTATATCAATTTCAAATGGTACTAGGCAGGGGTGCCTACTCTCTCCCCTATTATATGCGCGTAGCATACAGCCATTAGGGAACATAAAGATATCACAGGACCCAGAGTGGGAAACCACGAATTTCTAATTTCCCTATTTGCTTATGATGTACTTTTAACGGTCACCAACCCCATGGTTTCCCTACCAAATTTGCATAACCTCCTCACTCAGTATGGAAAGCACTCTGGGTATAAATTGAATATCCAAAAAACTGAAGCACTTGCTATAAATATGCCCTCCCATACACGGGAACTGCTGAAATACAACTATAAATACAAATGGAAACATACCTCTCTGAAATACCTAGGGGTCCACCTCACCAAATCATACTCACAACTCTATAAATGCAACTATACACCGCTTCTGCAATCTATCAATAACCTAATGAACAAATGGAGCCCATATACTATATCATGGCTGGGTAAAATAGCAGCCCTAAAAATGATGATACTCCCCAAGCTGCTCTACCTGTTTGAAACCCTCCCAGTGCAGGTCCCAAGTACAATCTTACAAAATATCCAAAAGATGTTCTTTAAGTTTATATGGGGCAAATCAAGGCACAGAGTACCTAAATCCGTAATGATGGCAGGTAGATCCCAAGGTGGGTTGGTGGTGCCAAATATCACCATATACTATGAAGCGGCACACCTACGCCAGGTCCTGGGATGGACCACGTTCACGTCAACATCAAAATGGGCCCTTATTGAGTCCCTCACTTTGACCCCAACACACCCAAACTCTTTCCTTTGGCAAGCACAGAAATCAGCCAGATCACCCTCCAGATATGGAACCGGTGTTGTAAAAAGGCACCCCTGAGGGGACCCTTAGGCATATTAAGACCAGTTTTAGCCAACCCTCAATTCCCCCCTGGCCTTTCCCAAACCTTCCAGAAACACTAGAGCTCCAAAAATCTTTTTTAGAGCATATGACTTTATTAACCCCCCACACTAACAAACCATATTCCTTCACCGAGCTCCAAGGGAAGTACCAAATCCCACCAAACTGGCTTTTTGAGTACATGCAGATCATCCATTTTATTCAAGGCGCGGATACCAGATCAACCCCCCCTACCCCCCTGACTTTGTTTGAAAGATTAAGTGTACATGGATTACATTACATTTACATTAACATTTATTTATAAAGCGCCAACATATTCCGCAGCGCTGTACAATATGTGGGTTACATACATTGGACATACAGAGTAACATATAAAGCAATCAGTAACCGATACAAGAGGTGAAGAGGGCCCTGCCCAAAAGAGCTTACAATTACCCCAGAAAGCCTTAATATCTAACATCTATTCGATCCTAAATACAATAATGGGGGACCCATTCCCCAAGCATAAATAAATGACCCACTGGGAGACAGAATTGTCCATCACTCTAACATTAGACCAATGTATGTAACTATATACAGTATGGGAAAATGCCAGAAAGAACGTAACATGTGTGAGGCAGAAAAAGAGTGTATATAAAATGATATTCAACTGGTATCACACCCCAATAAAACTCAGTAAAATATTCCCAGATACCTGGAGGGCATGTGGACAGGAGGGTACCCTTCTCCACATTATGTGGCAATGCCCAAAACTGGCTGAATTCTGGAAAAACATTAAGAGTATAGCTACTAAGATTTTCCTTTGGGAGATCCCTATTGATACTACCAATGCCTTATTAGGTCTACCCCACCCGCATATCCCACACTCGGAACAGAAACTCCTAAATTATATATATACAGCAGCCAGACTTTCGATCACCTCCAAGTGGAAATCCCCAGAACCCCCCAGCACAGGAGAGGTCATCTCTCGCCTATGGGACATGAAAGTGTTGGAAGAAATGACAGCTAGACTAGAAAAAAGCGGAAGAATAAGCTGAAGTCGAGGAACAGTATGTTGGGTTTTTCAACCCAACATAATAAAACCCCTGGTATTGAACACAAAGCAATTGGCTAAATGACAGGGACACTCAGTGGTGTGTAGCAAACATTCCCTCAGCAGTTGTGTAAGGTGTAATCAGGTTGTATCATTAGTAGTCCCTGATGGTCAAAGATAGAGCAATGCACCTAAGCTAGGGCTCATCAGCTGAATAGAATCTCTAAACTTTTTGTAAAACATTCAGTATAGTTAAACCTGCAGCCAGTAGTGATGCTGCACCCCCCCCCTCCCCTCCCCTTAAATAACAGTTCCCTCTCCAACAGCAGCAGTAGAGCTGTCTGTCTTACTGGGCATGGAGATGCCTAGCAACCGTTTGAGGCACTGGCAGCTCATTTACATATCAGGTGGTAGAGTCCATTACAAAGAGAGAAATATGTTCATTTATGCTCTGACTGAGAAACCCGAGGAACACGCAGAGGTAATATTGATGACACACACAACGCTGTGCACTGAAAATGGCAACCTTTTGTTTACTCTCCACAAGGCCAACAGGATGGGCAATTCAAGGTCTCTCCCTTCAGACATGCCGGTGCTCCCCCCCCAACCCCCCCCCCCCCCAAATTGAGTAAACTCTTAATCTTTCAGCTTTCTTGACTTTTTTCACAATCCTATTCAACCACTTATGCAAAATACAACCTGCTAGAGCTGCCCCACAGCCAAAGGACCTCCATCTTTCTTTATTCACAATTCTAGAGGCCTATATAGGAAAAAGGCACATATACACTTTATTAAACACACCAATAAATACAATTCACTAAATCAAAGCAACACTCATTAGGGCGCAACATAAGGCCTGCTTATATTTCACAACTACTAGGAGTCCTTCATGCTCAAACATAGGCTAATAAGATCCACAAACTGGGGTCTTTTTGCTGCATCTGTGCTGTAGGTAACAGAGAACAGCCCAAAGGTACAAGACACAATCAAAAGGTGCTGTGTTCTGGGCTGTGGGTAAGAGGACAATATCAGCAGGAGCTAAAAAACTTGCGCAGGGTGAGCACAAGCGCTGCAGAGCCTGCAGGAAACTCGCCATGCTCGTGGCTTAAATGGGTGCTTCACCTTTTGCTATGTCACAGAATGTCCTATTCCTTACAATTTTGCAATTGCACTTTATTGCAATTTTTTTTTCTTTTTTAATAGTTTCTGAACTAAGTCTTCTTCTTTGGAGTATTTTTAGCTTTCAAATAGGAGTCATTCACTGACCCCCAATCCATTGTTCTGTGAGGCTACAATTTTACTGTTATTGTTAATTTTTGTTACATAACTTTACATTTTTGTTCATTACCTCACCTATATATATATATATATATATATATATATTGGTTTTCTTGAATGAGAAGTGCAAAACAGAAACCTTAATAAATGAAAAAATAAAATAAATGAAGACCAATTGCAAATTGTCTCAGAATATCTATACACCAAACAGGCAGATTCAGTACACTCAGTACAACATGACACAGCCTATTTATTACGCTGTGTGGAAAAACAGTGACAAAGTGCATCACTTTAAAAGATAAGGTGCACTTATGAAGCAGTACAATGATTTTCAGTGATCGTGATGGGTGGTATAAAGGTGGTAAAAAAGGGAGAAGGGAGAAGTAGAGAATAAAAATGGAAAGATAAACCATAATACCTGCCATCCTCCAGCTGCTGAATGGTGTGCCTGTGCGTGTATTGTGAACCTGCATGATAATTGTGGAAAAATGAAGTAGCTAGCTTATGGGCCCTACAGATCAGTTTGTCTGGATGGACTACGCTACCCTAGTCCGTCACCAACTCCTGCATTTGAAAGGCGCAGGAAGGGGGATGCAGGAATGGAGCGGTGCTGGCTGTGACACAGTGAAACATATTACAGGGGAGGCTACTACTGCTGCTGAATATTACTCCTTATAGATGCAATTCTTCTCTGTATTCCTTTCTCTTTGGTGCTTATTGGTCATTTTTCAGTGGTCTTATCGGCATGTCTGGACTTATTGGAGTGCTCATTGGCCATTTTTTAGTGATTGACAATTTCTACAGTCATTACAATGGCACAGCTGGGGTTAACATTGTTCGTATTAATTATACTGGCACGGCTAGGTAAATTTGCTGAGTAGTTGCATACAGCAGGATAATAGGGCCCCACTATTTGGATTTTTGCCCAGGGCCCACCAGGGCCTTAAAATGGCCCTGCAGCTTGCTTTCATTGTGGGACTTGTTGGCCCTTTACCTGTTTTGTTTCCTGTTCTGGTATTTTGGAGCCCAGGGAGAGTGTTCATGCAGCGTGTTTGCCCACTAAGTCTTTGTGACTTGGTTGCACTTAGCCTCTATCAATGTACAATCAAATATAAAGCCAACTTTGTCCTTAATGAGGAACATTACTGTAGAGACACGCAGATTCTTTGCTGGACCAAACACAAGTGTTTGGACCCTTCTGTCAGGTTTTTTGTTTTTTTTTTCCACCAAATGTTGCCTTCTAGTTTTTACTCAGTATAGCCTGTACAATCTGCCAAAGACAGTCTGTGCCAGCAAAGCAATAACTGGAACTAGGGAAGTTTGAGAACAAACTTCATGTTGGTTTGAAAAACGTGAAGTCACTGAATGAAATCTGATTGGCTGTTGTTGGCTTGGCCCACTTTTTCTAACCTTGGGCCACAGTTATATAGTAAAAATCACTGTGCAAAGTTTGGGGACCCTGGTTTTAATAGTGTCTGAATGGCGGCAATTTAAATTTCCCCACTGAAAGTCAACAAGTGAGATCTGTTTGGCTGTTGGTGGCCCTGCCCACTTTCTCTCACCTGGAACTGCAGTTACCCAGTGACTAACTTATCAAAGTTTAGGGACCCTAGGATTAATAGTTAAAGAATGGCAGCAGTTTAAATTTAAACCAATAAAAGTCAATAGGTAAGTTGTGATTGCTGGATGGTTGGTGTGCCCACTTTCTCTAAGTCAGAGTCACCCAGTGACAAACAGTGGGCACCCTGGCATAAATAGTGTGAGAATGATAGCATTTTAAAATTAAACCAATAAAATTTAATGGATGAAATCTGATTGGCAGTTAGTGGTCCAACCCACTTTTCCTATTTTTGAACTGCAGTCCCCCAGTGACCAACTTTGCAAAGTTTGTGGACTCATTTAACCTAAATGGCTCTTTGAAATATATTCACAATACAATAAGAGCTATAACAGAGCAGTAAAGGGACAGTATACCCCAGTATACCTCATCTCACCCGCTCCCCCCTTCAGTGGCTCTTAGATACTAGAGGAGGCTTTTTGCTGCCCCTGGTAACTGGCTGCTCACTGCTGCCTCAGGCAAGGTTCTCACTTTGCCTTATGGCAGGAGCGGCCCTGGTATAGCTTGTTCAATGAATAGGGCTGAACAGACTGTTTGACTATTGTTTTAGTTAAGAAATACAGTCTATCTATGGTTTTGTACTTTTTTTTGCACTGTCTTACAGGACAAAGACTAATTATTAGTTCAGATCCAGATACCCCCCCCCCCCCAGTATAATGGGCATCTTCTTATCTAAGGGACTGACAAAGCCTGCAACTGAGGGAAGGGTGCAGTTTTGATGTATCTGTACATTAAGGTTAGCAGATTTCCAATGTGAAATCTGGAAACAGGAAAGGTCCTGCAGTGCTCTGCGCAACATTTTTGTATGCCACACCCACTTTTTGCCCACTTCTGTACACCCACTCAACATTACAGCCACACATTTTAATCTCAATATATTTCCCTAGCTCCAAAATAATTGTATACATAGTACCAGTCCTAAAACCATAATGCAAGCAATATTTCCCAAGTTCAGGTCTAAAAGAGCCAACAGCAAGAGCCAATTAGTGTGGCTGTGTCAGGCAGTGTTTATAGTCACCACACTTGGGCAGTATTTCACAGGTCTAGCCAGTAATCCAACAGTTAAGGCCAGGTTAGTATTACAAATGTACCAGAAAAGTAATTTCAGACCGAAGGCTCCACCTAGGTTCCTTATTGGATGATCCTATTGAAAGAGGTGGCCCTTGAGAGCTTTATAAAATTGTATTGAACAGTGTTGCTTTAAAGGTATACTGACACTAAAAAAACTACTCTTCAAAATACCAATCTACATTAAAAGTTGCCTATAGGTAGTGTTGATAATTTTTTGCTGATAGGTCTGCTTTTGTAAGTAATTGTTACTTAAAGTTACTTCCTAAACCTGATTGTTTTGCCAACCTGACCCTTGTCAACCTGTCAGTTATAGCTTCTAATGCTACTGCCACACAAATATGGCAGCCCCCTCATAGAGGAACTTGGAAGATCAGACAGATAATAAAGGCATTAGGCAGATACTTTTATGGCAAAATTATAAATAGCATGCAAAGACAATGTTATGATGGATATAAAGAAGGTTTCATTTCTGGTGTCAGTATCTCTTTAAAAATCTGTCTCTGATTTTTCAGGGACAGGTAACTCTTGGGTTGAGCAACACTATTGCAGAAGGTTTATTTTCACTATAAAGTACCTACACATTCCATTTTTTATTGGAAAATATTTCCTTTCTTTATTGTTGAGAATCTACAGCAGGAGTCCCCTTAACAACCTTTCTCATTTCCCTGTGATGTTGAATCTAAGTACGTTATTTTCAATAAATTATTCATAAGAATACATATTTTTTCACCAAAAAGCCATCTGTTACATTTAAAAAATGTTGTTTGTGCAGTGCATAAACACAGTTGTTCAAGCTTGGAACAATTGTATTCCTAATGTAAGGAGCCTGAACCAATTTACTGAGCAGGATATGACATACTTGATATCCGTCATTTAGCCATCTTAAGTCCTAAAGAAAACAGCATCAGCTGCCTTTCACAGCACAAGTTGTTCTATTGACTCTCGGCTTTTCAGTGGTTTTGACAGAGCCTATTGTGCTAATAATGATTAATGCATTTTATTACAGTAACCTATTGAATTCAAAACACACACACTGAAAGGAGCAACCCATTAAGTGCCAACTCATTCACTTCCAGGTGTGTGCGTGGTTGACTGGGAGTATACATACATAGATTCAAAGGAATCATAACCCGAAGTGGAGATTTCTAAATGGACACAAGCGTAAGAAGCTATATTAATTAAAATACAGCACTGTAATGTTGTTATGAATGGCATTGGGTATTGTTTATGTCACTAATTCGCCGCTCGGCACTCACTCGTCTTATGCATGGGTTAGAAACTAGCATGGTTACACCCCAAAACAGCTCTAACACCCAGAAAACTCCATCCTGCCATCTACTGTACCAATTTGAAAAAAAGTGTTTTAACACATCAACATCATTCTTCTTCTCAGAAGTCAAATTATTCATTCCCATCAATTCACTTTAGCAGTGAAAAGTAAAAAGTAAAAACAAAAAAAAAACAAACTTTCTTTCTTTACACTTTCTTTACATGCAGGGAATTAGGTTCATACCACACGGGGCAGATTCTTGGCCTGCAGACAAACTAAAATGTGATTGTGCCTGTACCCGCAGCCATTGCGTTGACCCAGGTGCAGGCACACAAAGCACAATCAGGCACATAAATCCATAGTCGAGCAGGCCAAGAACCCACCCTGTGTGGCATTAGCCTTAAGGTACAGTTACACACACTTTCATACAGACAATGGATTTGTGCATCATTAATGTCTGCATTAAAGTTTTAGCTTTACTATAGAAATACGTCTAGATAAAAATTGAAAAACACCGTAGAAATATAAAAGTTGCAGACAGAAAATAAAATACAAAGGAATAAAAACACGAAAGAAACCCTCTACACACGTTAAATCTGGGCATAGGATACAACATTTGGAGCCTTAGTTTGTATACTAAATACAAGGTACGTAGCTTGTAAGCTCTATTTGTATTTATTGTTATACTTTGTATTTATCTATTATTATCTTAATAACCCCCTGTTTGTATTAATGTATTCTACTGTACAGCGCTGCGTACATAAGTAGCCCTTTATATATAAATACATACATACAAGGTGATTTGGCATGCTTTTTGTTTTCATCCTGGGTTATTTTCACTCATTAAAGGGGTTGTTCACCTTTGAGTTAACTTTTAGGGGCCCATTTACTTACTCACGAAGCGCCGCTTACAAGCGCTCAATACGAAAAAGTCGCGACAAGATACGAGCGAATCGTAATGGCTACGAAAAACTCGTGTTTTTTCGCGAAAATCGTATTGGTAACGAAAAAGTCGCGACAATTTCCGAAAAGTCGTAAAGGTGCCGAAAAAATCGCAAAAAATACGAAAAAGACGCAAAATGTTCGTTTTCCAATCGGAATTTTTCCAATTCGGATTCGAATTTGTGTCTTAGTAAATCAGCCCCTTAGTATTATGTAGAGAGTGATATTCTGAGACAAACTGCAATTGGTCTTTATTTTATTATTACCGTATATACTCGAGTATAAGCCGATCCGAATATAAGCCGAGGTACCTAATTTTACCTAAGAAAACTGGAAAAACTTATTGACTCGAGTATAAGCCTAGGCTGGGAAATGCAGCAACTACTGCTAAGTTTCAATAATCAAATAAATAATAAAAGGACAATCAGCGTAACCCCCTGTGAACTCTTTATAAATATATCCTGTTGGCAGCTGCAGATTAGGGAAAGGTGGATGAAGGACCCTTTGAACCTCCTGCCTTGAAGAGTTACAGCACTGCTGATAACTTCAGGGAAAAAAAAAAATACTACAGCAGCAGACAAAAGCAGGTTTTACTATGGGGCTAGGTTAAATGAATAAACAGCATGGAGTTGGAGAGAGAAAAGTTTGCCTCATAGTTTTCATTGTTTAACCTTTTATTATTTTTTTTTTTTTAACTGCCCCCTCTGTCCCACTCCTGCCATTCCTGTCTCTATGCCCCTCTGTCCCACTCCTGCCTTTCCTGTCTCTATGCCCCTCTGTCCCACTCCTGCCTTTCCTGTCTCTATGCCCCTCTGTCCCACTCCTGCCTTTCCTGTCTCTATGCCCCTCTGTCCCACTCCTGCCTTTCCTGTTACTATGCCCTCTCTGCCCAACTCCTGCCTGTCCTTTCTCTGTGACCAGTCTGTCAATTCCTGATTTTCAGCCTCACCCCTTGTATAGTTACATTTTTGTTTAAGAGGACAGACTGTATTAGACTTTGCAGTGCTAGTCTTGCAAGCTGAAAAGCAAAAATGATAATTACCCAACACAGTATTGTACTTTTAGTTGAACTCTCCCTTTGTGTCATGTAACTCGATGGCATGTGCTGCCGCTGCGCAGCGGCAGCACATGCCATCGAATTACATGACACAAAGGGAGAGTTCAGAGAACAGCTATGTAGCGAGCGCAGAAGGGAGTGCACACAGTGGATGACAAAACTGCTTTGGGTAAATGGCATGGTGCACTAAAGGCTGTAACCTTTATTATTATAACCAGATTATTTCAAATTCTAATTATATATCAAACTCCCAGCCCACAGTTTACCTGTCCCTGGCACAGATGTTTCGAACAGTGCGACCTAGCCCCTGGCCTCACGCGCCATGTTATTGCAGGATATCCCCGAACTTAGAGCACACCTAGAAATTACCGTATATACTCGAGTATAAGCCGATGGGGACTTTTTCAGCACATTTTTGGTGCTGAAAAACTCGGCTTATACTCGAGTATATACGGTATTTTTGTTTAATTATTTCACTTTTTGTTCAGCAGCTCTCCAGTTAGAAATTTCAACCAGGGGATGATTTGAATGAAAGACTGGTATATGAATAGGAGAGGGAACAAATAGAAAGATAAGTAATAAAAAGTAACAATAATAATAAAATTGTAGCCTCACAGAGCAATAGTTTTTTGGCTGCCAAGGTCAGTGACCCCCATTAGCAAATCAGAAAGAGAAGAAGAAGGCGGCAAATAATTAAAAATCTTTATAAAATAAATAATGAAGAGCAATTAAAAAAAAAGGTGCTTAGAATTGGCCACTCTATCACATACTAAAAGTTAACTTAAATGTGAACCACCCCTTTAACTATACATATGGAAGTAGTGTACCAGAAGGTGTAAGTTTACAACCCATTGTACACTACTAAGGCAGTGGCATTTCCTTGGCATTAATCCTTGGCATTGGAAAGCATTGAGACACATGCAAAAATAGGCAGTGTGGTCTAGAAGAAAAAGTGTTATCAGGGTAATGGCAAGAGGAGTAACAGGGCATTTTTGGAGCAATATGGCCAATATACACAAGAAACGCAAAACTTTTGGGTTGGTGTCTGGGTTCCTTAATGGGAAGGCACAAAAACCATATGACATGACTATATACATGTTATTATTTAAAATGAATTTATCTTTATGTAAGTGGGAATTGATATTATTCTGGAAAATGCAGAGAAAAGTAAACCAGCAGACATGTCAACTCAGTCTCCCATATTGATACACCCAGCTTGGGCAGAGCAAGGGCATGGTCAGAGCATAAAGGTGTGGTTTGTTATAGTGGGGCAAGCCCAAAGTCCTCCTGATTTACCTGCAGAGGGGGCTATTTCTGGTCCAGCAACGTTTGGGTGGAGCAACACTGCAATGTGAAGTTTATGCCCCTCTAACAACAATGCCATACTCCATTAGAGCATTTTTCCTGTGGGCCTCACCAGTCAGAAATGCTTAAAATAACGCTTAATACATAACGAGGTATTAATCAACTAATGGAAAGATTACAATATCATTATTAATTTATTACAAAATATTACATTATTACAAATTACTTAGTAGCAGTGGCAAAAAGTCATATGTTGACATGGAGACTGAAAAAAACCTTATATTTTCTCCACTTGCTTATAACAACAATCATTATCTCCAAGACATCATTTGACTGCTAGTGCTCACCAGCTGTAGAGTCAAAGCAAAACCAGGCAAGATCTTGGGGAGTATGATCCATCTGGGATATCAGCCTGGGTGTGTGCAGAATATCCAAGCAATAACAACGCAACAATGCAATGGTCAGCATGCCACAGCATCTGCATCATTGTGACCTTAAGAGACTCTTAAGGTCCCTTACAAGCTGCCAGAATATAGCACTGGATATGAACACTGGTCACCTTCCCTTCTTTGTTTTCAGCCTGCCTCCATCAGCAGCAATATGAACTGACCATCTTGATACTCCTCACAGCAAAGGAGAGTAAAAAAAACTGCTTACTTAAGTATAAAATAAATTATTTTAAGAAAACAAAGAACAAAATGCAGTTAATAAAGAGCCACACAATGGTCATACTGCATCATTTTACTAGATTTCCCATAATACTTACAGGCTGAAATAAAAATACTTTTGGAGAACATCCTTGTAAAGATGTTAGGGCTAAAAATAAAAAGTCATTTTTTACCATATGAGGAAAATAAATTAGTTTGTATTTCCTCTTTTTGCTGATATGTGCATCGTTTCCTTTTCTGAGGTTTTTGGCAGAAGTGGCTTTGGGGGCTTTTCTACCAGAAGAAATACACTGGCAAAGAAACTGCATGTGCCTTCAGCCTTAAAAGGGTACTTCACTATTAGTCAACTTTTAGTATACTATAGAATGCCCTGCTCTTAGCAACTCTGTAGTTGTTTTCATTAGTTATTTTTTATAGTTTTTAATTATTTGTCCTCTTCTTCTGCCTCTGTCTAGCTTTTAAATGGGGGTCACTGACCCCGGCAGAAAGAAAAATGATTGCTCTGTGAGGCTGCAATTTTATTGTACTGTACTTCCATTTTTTATTTTTTTTTAAACTTTCTATTCAATCACTAACTTTTTTGAGTCTCTTGTTAAGAGTAAGTAGTCCATAAAAAAATGCTCACAAATTCTATTTAGAGTTCTTGATATACACATGTACAGCCAGTACAATAATACATGCTCTAATGCAGTGATCCCCAACCAGTGGTTCATGAGCAACATGTTGCTCACCAACCCCTTGGATGTTGCTCTCAAGGGCTTCAAAGTAGGTGTTAATTTTTGAATTTCTGGTTTGGAGGCAAGCTTTAGTTGCATAAAACCCAGTGTAAAGCCAAAGAGAACCTTGTATAGGTTGCCAGTCCACATAGGGGCTACCAAATAGCCTATTATAGCTCTTATTTTCACCCCCGGGGAACCTTTTCCATGCTTGTGTTGCTCCCCAACACTTTTTCCATTTGAATGTGGCTCACAGGTATAAAAGGTTGGGGATCCCTGCTCTAATGCCTTTAAAATAGAACAGGTTCATGTTTGGTTCTTGCAAGACAGATAAATAGATTACCAGTGCACAAATAATCCCACAAATAACGGAATTCTGCTTGTCTGTATTTACCCGTATACAATTGTTTGAGGATAAGAGGGGCTCCTCTATTTCCTCACTGTGAAAATAACGTATGCTATCTAAATTTAAATGCTTTTCTAAATTCCGACGTTATCATTAAAGAAGGAGGAAAGTCACAACTGCTGAGGGGTGCCAAAAGTTATGCACCCCTAGGGTCGACACATACGTAATATGTACCAGCCAGTACAGTTTTCTGCTAACAGGAGCACCAGCCTGGGGTATCAGGTAAGTGAATACAGGCACTTGGGGTGCCTAAATGTTGGCACCCTCCATTGATTGCAACTTTCCTTCTTTAAATGTGCAGGTTATTGTTGGAATAGAATGTAAGTGACAGCTCAGTTAAATCATTATTTGGATTCAGAACCATTAATAAGTAAGTTCAATGATTATACACAAAGCAAGGAACTAATAATTAGCTAACACTAGAAATTGTCAGCACAAAAAATGGTTACTGTCAGTCCTTGACACATTATTTTTCAAGACTGTAAGAGTTCTGGAGCCATATGGATATTACTTTGTCATGCATTAAGACTTTATATCTTACAGTTAGAATAAGTGGTCATCTTGTCAATGCCAATTTATGAGCAGATGTCACATTTTATGGTCATCCGTTTGAGCAAAACAGATTTTGTAACTGGATAATCTTTATTAGGTCACAATCTCCCAGAAGCTATTATTCTCACTACTGAGATTGAGCAAATATGCATAATGTATGCCTCATATATCTTTGCAAATCTATATGGGAAATAAAGTCATGGGTCATGTTTATGAAAGGCTACAGTGGTATAAAAATGGATCAGCAAATGCCTGGGTCATTGTAAAGAAATGTACTGCTTTCATTACCGGATACATCACTTCAGCAATTAATGGCTCCATTGTAACTTGAAGTCTTTTAAAAAACTGTTGCCTTAAATATCTGACGAATGTGCTGTAAAAGATTTTACTTGTGGTATTGTGACTAGCATGTAGTTTTGTTGGTTTTCGCCAGAAATCTGCCTTCTTGCAATTAAAGCCTGCTGACTGAGAAAATATAACACAGGGGGAGGAAAATGTGTGAGAGTCATATTGTGTTTTATGAAATACCAAACAAAAAAAAGTTTAAAAACTTTGAACTGAAAATAATTTCAGCCACATTAAACCCCATACATAATAAAAGGTGTGAAACCAATAAGACCAGTAAAGGCTACTTGCTGATTGGTTGCTATGGGTTACTGCACATTTAGAGCCTTTTATTATATAACCCCAATAAAGTTAGTTGTACCTACAAGTAGCAATCTAATAACCCTAAGGCTGATGGCCAATAAAGCGAGTTAGTCATCTGCGATAGATCTCTACCATGGACGACTAACCACTCCGAAATGCCTTTCCACCGTCAACAATAGCAGTCGCAGGTGTCCTAGTCATTGCTTTGGCTTTCCAAAGTCATGCAAAGTCGCGATGTGTAGGCCTTTCCACTGGCGACTCCTATTATTACTGGTTGGAAAGACATTTCCAAGCGGTTAGTCGCCTGCGGTAGCAGAGATCTATCACGGGTGACTAACTCGCAATAGAGGGCCATCAACCTTAAATTAAAAGTGCTATACACATCATATATAGTACTGCAGAGCAGAGCTGCTTTATAAAGTGACACATTGCCATATTTAAATATGTTATTATGGGCAACTCATTAAGGGCCCAATTAAGGGCTTAAGGGTTTATTTTTCTCTAATATTATTGAAAGGATAATTCATTAACATGTCCCTTAGCATGCTGCACTTAACCACTAAACTAACTTGCTTACTAGGACTACAGGTATAGGATCCCTTATTTGGAAACCCTTTATACAGAAAGCTCCAAATAACAAGAAGGCCATAGATCTGATTTTTAAAAATGATTTACTTTTTGTTTGTAATAATAAAACAGTATTTATGCCAATATCTGGTATTACAATGAAAGGAAACACTTTTTTTTACATGGACAAATATTGTTGGCCAATTGACCATACTATAAAGTTACTGCCAGCGTGTAGTGGTCCTTATTGTTGATTGCATTCAACTCAGGCATGTTAGCAAATTCATTTGTCTGATGATCTCTCAGCACATGTAGATGATCATACATCAGTCCCTACACGCACGCACCTCGCTGATGCTATTATTGCCTGAAGTTTGCCACCCAAATATGTAGTTAAGCACAGGACCCCCTCAGATTTTTTTGTGGGGGGCTCGGCCACTTGTACTTATACAACTGTTGGTTTTAGGCCATTTATCACATTCTCCCAAATATATTTTAACTTGGGGTAATAGTCTAAAGTTTGCTACTTGTCAAATAACCCTTATTGACTAATGCGCAGGTGTCATTTGCTGGTCAGCTGTTTGAAAGCATGCATCCGTTTGGTTGCTGTGGGTTACTAGATGTGCCAAACTTTAGACCTTTTGTACAATACCCTAATTTACTGAATATTTATAGAAAGATAATGTGAATCTAATCACTGTGTAGAAATACCACATATGCTTCCTGCAACCCTGTAGCCGGAAGAAAAAGCACACTTGCTGAACTAGACCATGCACACAACTACTTGTTTTTATATTTGGATGGTTTCACAAATGTGCTTTTCCTTGAGCCAGTAATTAATTGTGTTTATTTTACTGGTAACAAATCCATCTACCCTGTCGGCCACTGCACAAAATGAGCTCAATGACATTTGCAATTTAAAAGAGCTACAGTCTTTACGTCGTTTTTATTGCAGTAATATTTGCTGGGCCACAAAATAACAAGCTATTGATCTAGGTCATCCAGCTGATTGTTACCCTGTTTTGTGTCAAAAGCTAACACGGTTTTCCAAATCAATTTAGCTAGAAACATAAAACACCTTCTGACATTTAATTTCTAATAACTGTCATGCCAAACTTCTTCAGATGCTATAATTATGTTACAATATATAGATTTCAGCATATAGAAGGCATTAAAGCTTGAAGCTGACAAGCACACATTTGTTCTGTTGCTTAAAACAATGTTGGTCCTAAATTAATAGGCTTCAGAGTCATATAGTTTAGGGTGCAGTAAATAAAAATATTGTGTAATGTAGAGCTCACTGTTAGTAAAACATTTTCTTACCAATATTGTGCTGTAATCAAATGTCAGATGAGCATATGTAGCACAGACTGGGTATTCCAATATGCCTTTGTTAATAAAGACAAGTACTTTAACAGTACGCCATGGGGCTTTGCATTCCAGTTTACAATAGTAAGAATGGAGATTAAGAATGTAAAAATGATTATGTTTTGTACTTGGTCTATGTGCTTTGTGTCCAGGAGTCTGTATAAGGATGATACATTTTTAAAAATTTATGGAACCAATCATCCTAGCCAGTGACCATAAACTGCACATTCGTTTTCTCAGCTGGAGAGTCTGCACTGGCATATGTTTAATGCATTAGTCACTTCTGTCTTTGTGGCGGCTTCTTATCTGCTTTGGCATTGGGTTGTCAATTAGAAAGCATCATGTCCATTTCACCACCTGAGCTGGGAGGGCTATTAGTTCCCTGGAGATAGATGAATATACACAGGATGGGAGCCACAATCAAACACACATACCTGCTCATGGGCACAGACTCTGTTATCACAGCACATATATCCTAGGTATTTGCAAAGCTCTTCTGTTACAGAGACTTAAATTAACTCAGGTAATTTGTATAAAAAGAGCACGGGTGCTTAGCAGATAGACAGCAGATAAATGGTTTTGTATTGCGCACTGAAGCATTAAAACAGCTAATAGTCTTAAGGTGGCCACACACAGGCAAATTTCAGCTGCTGATTTGGGTCCTTCAGACCGATTAAGCAATTTATCTGCCCATGTATGATGGCTCACAACTGACCTACCTGACCAACATCTGACCTAATATGTATTGTCACCTTTATTAGTCTGACATGCTCTTGGACTTGTTCATGCTGCACCTACTTTACTCTTACATATGGACTATTTTTATGCGTATAAAAATAGTCCTGCTGCAGTAAAGGCTACTTAAGTAGCCTGTACTGCAGCAGGACTATTTTTAATAAAGGGTATTACACTATATTCTGTTTTATCTTTTGCTTTGCCAAACTGAATGGAGATCTTGAACCTACCTCTATCAACAGTGGATTTCATTTACCTCTGCATGTCTTAACTACCATCTGATGAGTGTGCAACTACACCACACTGCGATTTGTAGATTTTATGTGCACTTTGTTATTATTTGGAGTTATAGGCATAACTCTTTCATTTTAGTTTCATTAACTTTTGAAACATATTGCACTATTTTGTATTTTTACTCTTTATTTTTCATGCGCTTCCAACACATTGGGTCTGCACAAAATAATCCTATTGGGTTTATTTATGGGCAGATGTATCAAAATGTGAGTCTACAGCTTAATACATAAAAACTCACCCATTCCTATGGAATTTTTAGCAGCATATTTATTGATGGGTGAAAGTAAGAACTCACCATTTGACAAATATTCTTCTAAAAATCCCTTAGCAATAAATAGATCTTACATTTTGATAAACCTGCCCTTTAATGTTTAAATGATTTAAAAGACTTTAAAAGACTTAAGGTGTGGAAATCTAAATTATGGATAGATCTCTTATCTAGAAAACATAGGTCCCAACCATTATGGGTAATAGATGCATACTTGTATCTAGTATAAACTGCAATGAGACTCCTCAAGGGGCGCCTGAGGCCAGCCCTGTTGGTCGCCCCCCTCCTCAAGCACGCATGTGTGAATGCTCAAACACCCCCCCCCCCCGCACGACAGTGAGCGCGCATACATTTAGGGGCAGATTTACTAATCCACGAACGGACCGAAAGCGTCCGAACACGTTTTTTCATAATGATCTGTATTTTTGCGACTTTTTCGTATGCCCACGATTTTTGCGTCGCCGTTACGACTTTATCGTATAAAGCCCGGGCCTTTGTAGCCTCTCCAATCAGGATGAGTTTGCACAGAATGGCACATGCCAACCTGAAGTCTTTTACCAAAGCAAGAAATGCATGTACAGTACAAATCAGGCAGATATGATTCTTTGGCCCCTGGACCACCAAACAGATCATAATTCAGACCCTTCAGGAGTGGACCAAACCTGCCAAATAATAAATGAATTATTTTTATTTTGCTTCAGTAAAGTGAGTAATTGATATTAGAAATACCTCAGAACTACAGTGCCCAGCAAATCTTTTTATCTGATTAATATAGTGCAGTTAAAACAACAAAAGCCAATATCTAGTTCCAGTGTATCATCCCTCTAGTCATACATATTTCAGTATCATTCCATTTCAAAATGGTGCTTTGTTTTAAAAATGAATGCCACATTTTGAACACGTGTGAGCCAGTCAGTTTAAAGGAAAACAGGAAATTGTGACCTGAGATGCTCAATGCCCCAGCTGTTCAATACATAAAGAGCCAACTTCCACATTGCTTTAAACACAAAGGGGGGGAAGTCACCAGAGAGGGACATTTCATAAGTTGTTCTAGTGAAAGAGCTTAGTTCCGCACTTTCCAACACAAGAATTTGCAAGCGTAAGCTAACTTTAAATAGTAATAGCAACACCCTCACTTGTCAGGTAAGGGTGTCTGGGGAAAGATAATTGTGATGTGCATACATACAGACATGTTTTTTTAATTTCAAACTCAGTAGGGTGAGACCAGGGCAGAATTACATTACAAACATTGAGGAACAGAACCCTAAAACTTCATGAATTACAACTATGCTGACAGTCCTTCAAGGAGCTGAAACCCAGAAATTCACCTATTTTATAGACCACAATGGGCATTGGACAAGACTTTCTGCATTGGACAGGGGCAAAACTGATATATAGGTGGCACACTACTGTTTAGAGTATGAGTAGTTGGTGAAGGCCCATGGCAGCATTTTTGTATTGATAAAAGACCATGGCAAACTGCTTATTGACAATGTTAAGCCTCTTACACAAGGGTGTTTTTTTGGATGTTTGACATTGGTTTGAGACACAGGTCTTAGTGCCTTAAACAAATCAGCTAATTATTTTAATTATATGCTGCCAGATTGTTCACCAGAATTCAAACTTGCATTTCATTGCATTGTTTTATATGCAATATGCTGCATTTCCTGCATTTAGAACTCACAAAAACACACTTAGGGGCACATTTACTATGGGTCGAATCCGAGTCCGAATTGGAAAAATCCGATTTGGAAACGAACATTTTGCGACTTTTTCGTATTTTTTTGCGATTTTTTTCGGCGCCTTTACGACTTTTCGGAAATTATCGCGACTTTTTCGTTACCAATACGATTTGCGCGAAAAAACACGAGTTTTTCGTAGCCATTCCGAAAGTTGCGATTTTTCGTAGCGTTAAAACTTGCGCGAAAAGTTGCGCTTTTTTCGTAGCGTTAAAACTTAAAAGGCGCGACGTTTCGCGCAAGTTTTAACGCTACGAAAAAATCGCAACTTTTTGCGCAAGTTTTAACGCTACGAAAAAATCGCAACTTTCGGAATGGCAACGAAATCTCGCGTTTTTTCGCAAAAATTGTATTGGTAATGAAAAAGTAGCGATAATTTTCCGAAAAAATCGCAAAATACCGATCATTACGAAAAAACCGCAATCGGACGCATTCGGCCCGTTCGTGGGTTAGTAAATGTGCCCCTTAGTTGCAAATCTATGTAAAAGCCTTAAAGCTGGCCATATGTAGCCTAATCCACTTGTTTGGCAAAGTCGCCATACAAGTAGTAGTTTGGCAAACGTTACTTCTAGGATTGACAAACTTCTAACCCAAGTGCAATTAAAATGCTCCATGAATTGCATTTTAAGGCATTTGCATCATTTGTGTGATAATAGATATGTTACTGAATAATGATATGTTTAAGAAAATATAAAAGCACTCACTAATCTTTTAAATATGTAGTTATCAAAAAGTTTTTAAAACAAAAATGGAACTGTTTCATACTAATATCTAGTATAAATAAATTTAAAGCAACTGGACTTGTTAAGTAATCATTGAAGACGTTTCACTACTCATCCGAGCAGCTTCTTCAGTTCAACTGACTGGTATGGGAAGTCCTCAGCATATATACTCTTCCACTAATCCAATCACAATGGCACTTTGTAACTCTTCAGAAAGGTGACATCTGAAACTCACAGAGGTGTGAATGCTGTGGAGTTACTTTGAAAGGATTACCAAAGTATCATGCAACTCTTCAAAGCAGGTGTTACTTGTTAGAGTTGCATGAATGGATGTGTGAAGAGTTCTGAAACTGCCGGGGTACAGATGTTAGAACAGCATTGTATGTAGCAGACAGATGGTGTCGAAGTCCCCCGCCTCTGTTAAGGGATGGTTTCTCCACTTTGACATGAATGGCCTCTTTTACACCTCTTTCAAACCAGCGGTCTTCTTTGTCCAAAAGTTGGACGTTGCTATTTTCAAAGGAGTGTCCCTTGTCTTTTAGGTGTAGAAATACAGCAGAGTCCTGGCCTGTAGTATTCGCCCTCCTATGCTGAGCCATTCGCTTGGAGAGCAGTTGCTTTGTCTCACCAATGTAAAGGTCTGTGCACTCCTCGCTACACTGGACTGCGTATACAACATTGCTTTGTTTTTCCTTTGGTGTTGGATCCTTTGGGTGTACAAGTTTTTGTCTCAGTGTGTTGCCAGGTTTGAAAAACACAGGCATGTGGTGTTTGTTGAAAATTCTCCTGAGTTTCTCCGACACTCCTGCTACATATGGGATGACTATATTGCGCCTTCTCTCTGCCTCAGGACAGTTATTCCTTTTGGTGTTCCTGTTGGGCTTAGTTGCTCTTGTTTTGACAAAGGCCCAGTCTGGGTAGCCACAAGCTTTCAGTGCTCCTCTGAGATGTTTACATTCCTTGTCCTTGGACTCTGTATCAGTTGTTACACTTTCCGCCCTGTGGTGTAGAGTTCTAATGACACCCAGTTTGTGTTCCAGCGGATGGTGGGAATCGAACAACAGATATTGATCCGTTTGAGTGGGTTTCCTGTATACGTCTGTTTTCAAGATACCCCCCTCTTGAATGGATATCAAACAGTCCAAAAAAGCAAGTTTGTTCTCATGGACATCCTCCCTTGTGAACATGATGTTGTTGTCCACTGAGTTAATGTGTTCTGAAAAGGCTGCCACTTCGTTGGATCTGATTTTAACCCACGTGTCATCTACATACCTGAACCAGTGACTTGGTGTAGTTCCATTGAATGTGAGTAGGGCTTCCTTTCCACTTCCTCCATATACAAGTTTGCTACAATGGGAGAAACTGGTGAACCCATTGCACAGCCATGTCTTTGCCTGTAAAATTGGTCCTTGTATTTGAAGTATGTGGTGTTAAGGCACAAATCTAACAATAAACATACTTGATTCGGACTGAGTTTCGTTCTGCTGCTGAGGGTGTTATCTTTCTGCAGTCGATTTCTTACAGTCTCAGTAGCCTCTGCGGTAGGTATACATGTGAACAGTGAAGTGACATCATATGATACCATAGTTTCTTCTGCCTCTAGTTTGACTCCTTGAATCTTGGTGACAAACTCTTTGGCATTTTGGATATGATGCACTGTTTTACCTACCAATGGGGCTAAGATGTTAGCCAAGTATTTTGCAATGCTGTAAGTCACTGAATTGATGCTGCTGACAATAGGCCTGAGTGGTGCTCCATCTTTATGTGTCTTGGGGAGTCCATATAAGCATGGTGTAGCTTCTCTGGGGTACAGGCGGTGGTATAAAGCTCGATCAATGGCTTCCTCCTTTTCAAGTTGTTGTAGGCAATCTATCACCTTTTTCTTGTAACTGCTGCTTGGGTCTCTCCTTAAAGGTTCATATGTATTGCTATCACTGAGTAGCGAGGTCATTTTGCAGTGATAGTCAGTTGTGTTTAACACAACTGTGCATCGCCCTTTATCTGCTGGCAGGATGGTGATGTTCGGGTCCTTACTAAGAGATGTGAGAGCTCTCCTCTCTTGTGTAGTAAGGTTAGAGGGGGGTGTTCTGGCACTTGACAACGCAGCTGACACTTTTAGTCTGAGTTGTTCTGCTTCCTCCACCTTGATATGGTTGTTATTGATGGCAGATTCTGTGGCTGTGATGAGCTCAACCACTGGGATGTGTTGTGGTGTCACTGCATAGTTTAGCCCCTTGGCTAGCACATCCTTTTCTGGCTGAGTAAGTATCCGGTCTGATAGCTTCTTAACCCATGTATCTTTGGTGTTCTTGGATGTCTCATCTTTCTGCCTCCAGGTTAGTTCTTCTGTCCTTTTCAAACCCCTGCTACGTGACAGTAAGCTGGTGAACTTGCTTATTTGCCTCTCCTTACTCTTAATGTGTTGGGCCATCTGTGCATGTTCAATGAACTGAACCACCCTTTCACGAGTTACATCAGGTAGCTGTTTTGTCAGACTCTGTTTCAGTTGTTCATACTAAGTAATGCTGACAACTTATTTGTGGTAAACTTCTCTCACAGGCTAAAAATTCCTTCCTCCATATTCTATAATGTGTATACCTTTCCAGGTGCAGTCACAAGACACTTATACATCTTATACTTTTAAAAGGAAGTTCCAACTGGGGATGGGATTTGTTAGCTCCTACCTTTAATTTTTTTTTTTTGTAACTTGAATTTTATTAACAAGAAAAATAAAAATAAACATGACAGACAAATTACCACAGCATTTAAATGTATAATCAACAGGTTGCCTCATTAGGGGTTTCATAGGTGAGGTTTGTTGTGCTTTGATGTCCAGGGGGCTATTTATATGATCACAGTCAAATCGTCTTTTTGCCCAGAGATGAGGAGCTGAACCAGTTGGGATGTCTTTGTTCTAGATTTATTGCTGGATAAGGTTCCCATTGGGCCAATCATTTTAGGCTTATGAGTTACCACATGGCCCATGTCTCCAGAAATGGAGTAGTTTTATTCTGTATGTGAGCTATTCTTCCTACCTTTGATTCTGAATGCTCCCCTGGTACCCTGGGTAGGTTCTCCTCTTCTTTAAAAAGTGCACTGGCTGGGGCAATTTCATGCACAGCCCGCCAACACCATCTGCCCCCAGATATCCTCTGCTTGGAGTATGTGCCGTACAGAAGATTTTTAGAGCTACTTTTCATGCTTCAGAGGCTCTATGTAGATGTGGATACCTAAAGATTTGGAATTTCTGGCTTTGCTAATGAATTGGGTGGAAAACAATATGACCCTTTTCACTGTGTGGATATCACATAACCTGTGATGTTGGAGGAAATTGTTTAAGCTGTAAAACAGGGGTTCCCAAACTTTTATACCGACATTTAAATGGAAAAAGTGTTGGGGAGCAACACAAGCATGAAATAGGTTTCTGGGGGTAGCAATATGAGCTATAATTGGCTCCTTAATAGCCCCTATGTGGACTGGCAACCTACAGAAGGCTCTGTTTGTCGGTACACTTGGTTTTTATGCATCCAAAACTTGCCTCCTTACCAGAAATTCAAAAATGGGCACCTGCTTTGAGGCCACTGGGAGTAACATACAAAAGGTTGGGGAGCAACATGTTGCTCATGGGCCACTGGTTGGGGATCGCTGCTGTAAAACAATCTTTCAAAGTGATAAAAAAACATATTTGTATCTTGATTGTGCTTAGAAGATATGCTATACCTGGACTGGGTTTTTATATAAAAGGAACATTATCAAGAAAATGAATTAAGTTTTTTTCCAAAAATACTCTTTTGAATGCTAACCGATAAAGCCTGTAGGGCAAGGTGTAGAATTATTAGAAGACAGTACAAACAAGCTTTAAAAATTTAAAGGGATACTGTCATGATTTTTATGGAGTAACTTTTTATTTCTAAATTACACTGTTTACATAGCAAATAATTCACCATTTCAAATTTTATTCTTCAACTAACAAATGTATTTTTTTCAGTTGTAATATTTGTGTGTAGGCAGCCATCTCAGTGCCTTGTGCTGGAGTCTGAGCTTTCAGAAGGAGTCAGTGCCAAGCCGGACTTGGATTTCTTACTATTGAGTGCTGTTCTGATATCTACTGGGAGCTGCTATCTTGCTACCTTCCATTGTTCTGCTGATCGGCTACTGGGGGGGGGGGGGTAATATCACTCCAACTTGCAGCTCAGCAGTGAAGTGTGACTGAAGTTTATTAGAGCACAGGTCATGTGGTTGTGGCACCCTGGGAAATGAAGAATATGTCTAGCCCCATGTGAAATTTCAAAATTAAATATAAATAAATCTGTTTGTGTTTTTGAAAAATGGATTTCAATGCAATATTCTGCTGGAGAAACTTTATTAACTGATGCATTTTGAAAAAAAACATGTTTTCCCAGGACAGTACTCCTTTAAAGGAGAAGGAAAGTCAATTTGGCATTTTAGTGACTATAGATTTGCCACATTAGTGCCACCTAGAATGCTATATTTATTCTGCAGAAAGCTTTACTATACCTGAGAAAAGAACCCTTGAAGCTCCCTCTATTTGTTTAAGATAGCAGCTGCCATTTTAGCTTTGTCTTCCTAGCTTCCTGCTGCAGCTCTAGAGGCTGGTAGCTCAGATTACACATTCCTAAGAGAGGGGGAGTGAGTTTTATGAATTCTTAAGGGAGGGGGGAGAGCAGGAGAAGGGAGAGAGGAGAGAACTGTAAGGCTTGTGGCTGTATACACATAGACCTTTCTGATAAAGCTTAATTAGTTTTTACCTTTCCGTCTCCTTTAACGTGCATAGTTTTTCCAAAGCAAAGCAAGACAGATCAGCTGTGGAAGACATTATCTGATATTGGGTCTTCCAGAGACCAGCAAAATCTTCTGTATGATGGAATTGGCACATCCAATCACATCATTTACATTTAGGCAAACAAAGAAAGAAGAACTTTAAAGCTTATTTTATAGAAAGTACAGTAGTGCTTCTTAAATGATGATTTTGCTTTGCTGTATTGCCAGTTGTTTTCCCACACTTTAGACAGAAGAAATATTTTTTTATGTCAATGCTATCAGAAATAATAGCATTTATTATTTGTGTAATTTGCACTTTATCTTTTATGGTCATGTCAGCAACAGAAAAGCTTTACCGTTAAATGCAGCACTACTTCCTCTTACATCTAGGCTTAGTTCCTTAGTTCAGAAATACTGCTGCTCTCTTAATCATAGCAGCCATGCATTTTACAGGAAATCTCTGTAAAGACATGCTCACTTCTGATATATTTATACATTTACAAAACAAATATTGTATAATAAACTGTATCCATCTTGTGAAATAAGAACCTGCATTAGTAGTTCCTTTTTTAGTCAACATGAGTCTCTCCATTGTGACCCTACCATACCTTATGCTCTATCTGATGTCTTCAAGATAATTCCAGCACCTTGTGGCAGAATTGTCATCAGAATGCTGCTTTTCTGCCTCTGGGTGCAACATTTGAGCCCCCCGTATCAAACTAAAAATAGTTTTTTTAAGGGTCCCTTCAACCATACCCATGTGGATGCCTTCCCTTTGTGATAATGACACATTCAACATACACTATCTATTATTGTGCAATATTTGGGGCCACATTGGGTGCCATATGCTTTTAAGAGAGTTTAGTTGGTTCTTGTTCCTCATGTAGTGAAGTGTGCTAATTTATTGTAAGAGCTTTTGGTGAGAACCATGACATGCTTAAAGCATTCCACCTCACACCAATTACCAGGTCTCCTTAAATAAAATGAGAAAGTATGACTAAAGTATTGGGTATTATGTTACACTACTGTGACTTGGAAATTAGAAAACTACAACAAATGCTTTAAACCTATAAAGTATTTGCAGTTCATTCCTAAAGCATGACTGAAACAAAACTTCCCTTTCTGTTGGTCTGTACTTAATATTTCCTAAGTGGTTTTTCTCTGTACTAAAGTCCAGTGTCAGCCCTGTCACTACATGGCACAAGTCTTTACAATTATTAACAACTCATAATATTAAGCAAATGGGCAAACAGCTCCCTCAGAGATTTCTCACAAGACTGAATTACTTAATGCAGAACATTATTGGCACAAGCAAAACTAAAAAAAAACGCACAATCTGTGATCATTCTCTTATTATTGTTTATTTATATAGTGCTGACATATTCTGCAGATCTTTAAAGAGATTATACATCATTTCGTAGTTGCATATTTCAGCTGGGTTAAAAAAAAAAATTCCATGAAGTTCAACCCCTCCAAATGAACCCCAGTGCACATACACAGGTACATGTACCTATACAGACCTATCTATACACTCACCTATATAAACTATATATACTCATATCTATACTAATTGTAAACTTATCACAATAGCCTTGGATACTATGCTTGTTCAAGAAATCACCCAGGCCCCTCTTAAAGGCATTAACAGAGAGTCTGCCATTACAACAACCTTGACAGTCTAACCTCATAGCTTAAATCTTCCATCACCTTTACCATTTTCTCTGCACTCTGTCTAGCTCATTGATATCATTCTTAAGGACTGGAGCCCCAAACTGCATTGCTCACTCAAGATGAGGCCTTACCAGGGACCCATAAAGAGGAACAGTCCCTGTCCCAGTTGAGTTTATAATATCAGGTCCCTATCACCCTATGAGGAGGATACCAAGGGTTAGATAAGAACCTAAGAGCCTACCTCTGAATGGAAGGTTGTTGTACCCTGGATGATCTGCCCTTCTTGGAGAGGCATCACTTCTTGTGCACAAAGATATGACGTCTGGGTTGCAGGGTTCTTAGATTGGGGTTAAAGTTAACTGCAGGGGGCAAAGTAGGAAATTGTTAGACACAGGTCTGCCAAAACAAACCTGAGCAGGTCTCTACTGCAAACTTTCTTAAGTAATGTGATTTCCACTCAAATAATGCACCCAGTTTAAAAAAATGTCTTTACCTGCTGCATACCTCATTTGGGAATCATTGTATTAAAGCCCCTCATCACTTATAAACATGGCCAAATTCAGAGAAATGCAAACTTACAGTTGTCATATGATATGAGGGGAATGCTATCTATTTTATTCAAGAAGAACAAAGATTTGAAATCCTTCTAAAGGACATTATTGTCTTTTAATGTTACAGTGAGCTAGTCAGAAGATCTTTAATATATCTGACACTAACAAACCGGAATGTCAGAGCCAGTGAGACTCTTTTAGGCCCTGTATGTGAGTTAGTAACTCTGTGATCTTGTTTTCTTGCTCTAAAGGCAGTGGAAGCCATGGTCAATAATTTTCAGCTTGCTTTAAACCCCCCTAAGGTTCTTCTACCACAGCCCCCAGGAAGACCAAAGACTGTAGGATGTACTGCACCATAAAGGGGGCAATGTTGATTACCAGCAATGTAGCGCTACCCAGCAGCCTATTTTACCTCTACAATTCATTCTTACATCTTTCAGCAGACACCAGATTAAGTACCCACATGGGACTCATGTTTCTTTATCTATGGTTGAAGCAAAATTAGCATATACATAGAGGCACTAACTGTTGCCTAAGGCACTGAGGAAAATACAACATTCAGTCAATACCGTATCACCCCATCAAATAAACCTGTCTGGCTACTAGCATGCTGAATTAATAATGTATTTATGGATACAGCTGTACATTAAATATCTAATGAATAAAATTAATGAAGACAAATAACCATAATAATGCTTAGGTTTTTGTTTTGACTTGGTGTAGCAGGCTATCCTTCCTCCTCTATAAGCTTGTGTGTGGGCCGATTATTTCTCATATAACACCAAGTCTCATAGTGGGTAAACAAACATTGGCTATGGCAGGTCTGAAGGTTGTTGTTGTAAGGAATCTTTAAATGCTACACTATAGGCATTATAAAGTCTGGCCATTAAAACAGGAACTTGGAGATTTTTAACCAAGGTTTTTGAAAGGCTTTTTAATCAAACTTAATAATTTTCCTGATTCGCCATGGATTGGAAAGGAACTTTTTATTCCTCACACGAATCTCAAACAATTAAACTACAAATTGGGCTTTTTCATGCCCAACAATGTGGTACAAAACCTCCTAACTTATATATGCTGCCTATATGCGTTTGCTTATGGTTCTTCTATCAGATTTAGGCTAATGTCCCTTGGAGAGATCAGTCACCTGCAAAAAATCTCTTCTTCCGCCAGCAACTAATCTCTCTGAAATGCCTTTCTACTGGCAACAAAGGGAATCGGGAAAAGGCCTACGCAACACTTCAACTTTCCGAAATTGTGCAAAGTTTCCTCCTGCAGGCAACTTTGCGTGACTTCGAAAAGCTGAAGCAAAGCGTAGGCCTTTCCACTGCCGATTGTCTTTGTTGCCGGTAGAAAATTTCAGAGAGATTAGTTGCCTGCGGTAGCAGAGGTTTATCACGGGCAACTAATCTCTTCATGGGATATTAATCTTAAGTCTCTAGGCTTTTTGCATTTAAAAATGGGGGTTGCATTTATTAATTTATTGCTAGTTCTGAATCTGCTAGCCAAACTGTGGAGATTCAATTGGAAATTGAAAATAATACTAATAATTATAATTTGCTTGACGAAATGTTTGAAATAATAAGAGTTTAAATAAACTTCTAATAATCGGCAAAAAACTACATTTGCAAACAACTATGAAAACTAGTATATTTATAGCAAAAAAAAAATATTTTAATTAACTATAATAATCACCACATTAATATACAATTTGTTTTGCACACTAATCTGCCTCATTACCAAGTCTTTTATTTGTAACATTTTTGAAGACACTCATTTTTTTATTCCTATTATTCTGCTAATGCTCCTCAGCATATTACAAGAGGTGAAGAAGACACACAGGCCCTATAAGGGCAAATGTCATTGAAAAGCTGCATTAAAATAATATAAAAAAAATAATTTTCTGTTTCTTTGGAGCAAAGGCACAGGGGGAGATTCCCAGCACTCTTTTTTAACCACAAGATTTCTAGCTCAGTGGGTGGAAAAATACTGGGTATTGCCCTTACTGTCGATTGGACACCACCAGTGCACTAGTGGATTAAAAGATTATCACTCAGAAATGTGTCATTGAGTGTTTCCAAATGATAATGACCTACGAACTGAGCTGAAATTTGTGTAAAAACTGGTAATTTCACCATGTGACAGCCCTTAAAGCAGGACAATGGAGACTTGGGTCACAGCATGTCTAAAGATCTTTTTCCTTGTGAGCTGATCACACTTTAAGAAGGTGTAGTAAGTGTTAGAATGTAGTAGGGCAGCACACTCAAAGCTACATGATACATGGAACCAGTTTGCAGATAACTTACTACTTATACATTTGCTGAATTGTATCCTTACTACATGCAGGGGTACTTATAGGATAGGATTACCGTGGTCCAGCCCCCCCCCCCATCCCCCACAACTGCAGTGTCTGCTTCTTGTGTAGTTTAATTTTGTCTTTGGGAATATGCATCCCAGTGTTTTTAAAACAAACCAGTTGTACAGATGTTAACTGGTGATCTAAAATTAGAGACCTGTTTTCTGTTATTTAGTCTACAAGCAATAGTTATTTACATGAGTGATTCCAATACAATAGTAATGTTATACACATTAAAATTTGGCATCACAGCCAGTTGTCCCTTATTTCCTACCAATTTAGATAACCCTGCTAACATTTTGAATTTTAAGACTTGCTACTAGTGCTCTCAGTTTTCTTTTGTTAATAACATTTGGAATAATTCACCACTAATGAATATGAAGGTGCTCTATGCACAGAGTGAAGCATATTCTTAGCTATGTCTAGTTCAGTTCTCCCATCTCTCCGACTTCCCTTTTCCAGTGATTAATAATTGCTCTTAGATGGCAATATGACATTGTTTGCATTATTATACAAGCTTGAATTGTTTTATTTCCCTACTAGAGGCAAAAATCCCATTTATAAATCACATTTCCGATTATATTCTCCCAGATGCAGTCATGGCATGCTGTGCATGCCTGCCCTATGCTGCCTGTGTGCCATGCTCTGCCTGCCCTTTGCTGCCTGTGTATGCCGTACTTTGCCTGCCCAGTGCTGCCTGTGGAAGGTGAACCTGGCAGGGGTTTGTTCTGGAAGTTTGAAAATAGTCATTATATAGTCCCTAAGGTGTGTAATTATGTGCTGGGGGTTGCTGTGCTATCCACAGGGGAGGAGGAGGCATATGAATTTAAGGGTGTGTCTTAATATGACATAATATAAGTCTTTCACATATGAATGAAGGGTGAGCACCACCCATTTGCGTTTTTGCTGCGCTACCACCATTAATGTGGGCATGGTCTTTAAAGCTCTTGTGATAACATGGGTGTGGTTTGAAGTGGGTGCAGTTTAAAAAAGGGGAGTGGTCAAAACTGGCTTCCATTATCGGCCCTCCACCATGTAGGCCAGAAAAACTCCGGCCCTGGGTAACACAGAAGTGTTTTAAGAGAATCAGGCTGTTTCACAAAAATTGTTTAATACCCAATATGAATTAATCTTTTCCTTTACGTTATATGTTTCTTTAATTAGTTCCCATGTATGAGGTTCACATGAGTCAGAATCAATTATTTGTCTGATTTGAGAGATCCCATACTTTCTTCATTTGTATCACATCTGATCCCCTTCTTTCTTTGGAAAACCTCCCAAATTACATAGAGAAGAAAAAGGCGATATATTGTGATGTAGTTTATTCAGTTTAGCAAGAATCTTCCAAGTTATAACTGAGTCTCTATATATTGGATTCCTTTTAATATTATAAGGTTGATCAGACCTATTCTTATGTAAAGAGGCGATAACATGTTCATTTAAATTAGGTCTCAGTTCCAGTTTTATACAATACTACTGTATATACAATATTAGAGATTTCCAGAGAAATTTTAGGTTTCTTATTTTGCCAAATAAACTTACTTAATGATTGATCCAATGTCTTTATATCTGCATATTTTAAAAGCAGTAAGAGATTTAAAATTGGATATAACATTTTGGGATAAATAACATTATGAAAAATGCCACCCTTTCTTTTCCTTAAATTGAGAGGGCTATTCATCCACTTTTTACATAAGGAAAATGACCAAATGAATCAGAGAGGAAAAATTTAAGGAATACAATCTGAATAAATCTGACCCAATTTTAATTCCTAAATAGGTCAAGGTCCCAAATGGTTGTTTTAAATTAAGTTTGTTAAGCAAATGTTTCAAGATAGAACTATTAATATTTAATATTTCAGTTTTGGTAGAATTAATTGTATATCCTGAAAAGGAGCTATAGTAATCAAAGAATTTAAAAATATTAGTAAAAGATCAAACTGGATTTGTGATAATTAGTAAAAGATTATCAGTGTTTTAATATTTATACCTCCTATATCTAACCCTTAAAAAAGATCCATTTAGTCTAGATAGGGGTTCCATTGGGGTATTAAATAACAATGGGGAGAGAGGGTAACCCTGACGAGTACCTCTGGTTTACACTACAACTCCCGTCTTGTCATGAAAGTTCATGAATTGAAGAAGGTGGTCTTATGGGAAATGAGTTGTTGTTATAAACTAGGCAGCAATAGACTGGTTTGGGAGATTACTGTTTCTGTAGATACATTCCACTAGGGAAGTTACATCACTTACTTTAATTTCCTTACATATACTGTATTAACACACAAAATGACAGCACAGCTGCACATTAACAGTGGAGGGTTATGATCTGCACCCTCTTTGTAATATGCTGTTGGGTTGATGCAGATGGGCATAATACTGGAACACATGTGCAACAACACTGTAACCCAAATATAACGTGATTACCCATTATCTACACAATTGCCCAGCAGGCACTACATACTAAGGGGCTGATTTACTAAGACACAAATTCCAACCGAATTGGAAAAATTCCGATTGGAAAACGAACATTTTGTGACTTTTTCGTATTTTTCGCGATTTTTTCGGCGACTTTACGACTTTTCGGAAATTATCGCGACTTTTTCATTACCAATACGATTTGCGTGAAAAAACGCTAGTTTTTCGTAGGCATTCCGAAAGTTGCGCAAAATCTTGCGATTTTTTCGTAGCGGTAAAACTTGCGCGAAAAGTCGCGCCTTTTCCGTAGCGTTAAAACTTAAAAGGCGCGATGTTTCGCGCAAGTTTTAACGCTACGAAAAAATCGTGACTTTTCGCGCAAGTTTTAACGCTACGAAAAATCGCAAGATTTTGCGCAACTTTCGGAATGGCTATGAAAAACGTGGGTTAGTAAATGTGCCCCTAGGACTCTTTATGAAGGCTTTTTCTCTAGTTTTAACATAGCCATGCTGGCCATAGTAACTTCAGAACAGAGATCATATCCTCCTTTTGCCTTATAGTAGACAATAAGGTATATTATCATCCTAAAGATAGAGAGGAATCTTGTATATAAGTAAATTATTTACATAAGTGACACAAAACCTAGTGACCCTTAACCCTGAACCCACAACTAATATATGTAATGAAATAAAAAGCTTTTATTTGTAATTCATATACAGTTCAGAAAACAGGCATAAAAGAAAAACCAACTGCCACAGCAATAAATGTTATCACAGAACAAGCTCCGAAGATCAATGCTGAGTTACATTTAAACCTCCACCTACGATTTTCATTGGTCCCAGATGTAGAATTCCTAGCAAGTCCTTCTTCAATAAGGCCAAGTTGATAGCAGGCCCATCTCCAACCTCAGGCAAGGGGGCCTCTTGATCACTGTTCAAAATCTCCCCTACTGCAGGATTCTCTTCTACAGCAGACAAGGGGACTTCATCATTTGTCATTTCAGCAGTCATGGGAACATCACCATTCCTACCGTCTTGCTCACACATTACAACACTTCTAATCTGCTGTCTGCACATTGGGCAGGAACCATCTACCTGTATCCAAGTTTCTATATTATGCAAAGATTCAACACACCAGTCTTAAGGTGGCCATACACGAAGCAATAACAATCTTTTGTGCAACCATTGGTCCCATGAAAGATTGGTCCCACTCTACACTGACGTTTAGGACTTAATCATCAGATATGGAGGTAGAAACAATAGAAATTCTACCTCCACCTTGCAATCCAGCCCTGAACATAGATTTTGCTCAAAATCTTTTAACCTGGCAGGAAGTCTCCTCAAGTATACACACTTTTTTTTTTTTTTTTTCGAGTTTTAACTTTTTTATTGAAGATAACAGAGTGCATGACATATACAATGACATTTTCAATTGTATGTAATTATGTCAATAAAGAGTAGCATTGTTAATCAAAATTGGTTTTTACGTGTCATTCCTTAGGGGGAGGAAAGAGAAGAAAAAAAAGATAAAAGAAAGGGGATGGGAAGGGGGAAGTATACACACTTTTAAAACTTTGAAACCATCAGTTAAAGAAACAAATGAAAATAAACTGGGTTTTGGACTAGTCTTCGGGCAGAGTTATCAAAATGTTAGTTTATAGCTTAAAATATTTAAAAAAAACCGCGTTCCATTCATTCCTATCGGATTTTTAGAAGCATATATATCAAATAGTGAACTTGCATCCGTCTGCAGCCTATGAGTTTCTGGAAGCTGCATGTTTATAAATCAATAGAGGAAATTAAATTACATAATTTGCACCAGGTCTAATAACCCATAACAACAAGATCCTTCCTTTCATAGACCAGCTTTCAGCTTACTAGATGCTTGGGTTATAAGAAATGGACAAAACTTTGTTACCTGTTATTACATAATGTTATTGAGTCATAAAAATCCATCCATCCATCCTATAGCTAAAACACAGTTTCTTTGCATGTTGTTTTTGTACAATGTTGAACCCTGTAGTGCATTTTCTATACACTTCTAACATTCTAATTATAAATAAAATAGGAAATTATTTTTAATATTACTTGAATCAGTCGCCCACTTAAAATTGCTAAACAGCTACACTAAGATATTTGTTTAAAGAAATGCAATGTATTTAATGCAGATATAGCAGATTTCTTGTTCAGTCACGGCTGATAAAGGACACTTTTTCATCAGTGACATATCCAGTTAGTGTTCTGTATTAGAATGCTTGTTCTGCTCTCCATAATCAGGGGACATATCAAGTTTCTAACCATCTTCCCATAGGACGAGCTCCTCATTAAATAGGTTAATTAAATTCATTTTGATCCATCTGAATTCCCTCGTCCCACAATTCAAAATGCATGTTTAACTAGATTTGTTTCATTTTAAAGAAAACCTAATTGTTAAATGGAATGCTATTTTACTTATCTCCCAGTATTTTCATTTGCTTTCATTTACTTTCCCAAAAGTTTTATTTTAGTGACATGTGAAATGCTTACTTTTTTAAAATATTAGATTTTTTCCCCAAAAGCAGGCTTTTTGGCAAAAATGAAAAGCTCACCAGGTTTTCAGTCACAAGCTTTCGGATTTTTGTCAAAAACCTGCTTGTGGCAAAAAAACACCTATTTTTTAAATGTTAATCCCTAGCAAACTAGAGTAATCATTTGTAGAAAAATCAAGTGAGTTGAGAAATGTACCCTAGGGGGCACATTTACTAACCCACGAATCCGAATTGGAAAAATTCAGATTGGAAAACAAACATTTTGCGACTTTTTCGTATTTTTTGCGATTTTTTTCGGCGCCTTTACGACTTTTCGGAAATTGTCGCAACTTTTTCGTTACCAATACGATTTGCGCGAAAAAACACGAGTTTTTCGTAGCCATTACGATGCGCTCGTATCTTGTTGCGACTTTTTCGTATTGAGCGCTCGTAAGCGGCGGGCAAAACTTTCAGACTTAGCATGATTTTGGAAGCCTCCCATAGCACTCAATGGTGGCACCCTGCAGCTCCAACCTGGCCCAAGAAAAGTCACCATACTGAAGCTTGAATGAATCCGAATCTTTCGTACTCGGCGCGAAGGCTACGAAAAAGTCGCGACTTTTCGCGCAAGTAGTAACGCTACAAAAAAAATCGCCAGATTTTGCACAACATTCGGAATGGCAACGAAAAAGTCAACAATTTTCCAAAAAATCGCCAAATACCGATCTTTACGAAAAAAACGCAATCGGACGCATTCGGCCCGTTCGTGAGTAAGTAAATGTGCCCCCTAGTCTACATTCCCTTGTCATTGCCCCGGCCACTTGTCATTGCGCGGCTGGGGCAATGACCCCCTCCCCAATGGCATTGTGCAGGCATACACACACACACAAGTGAGGGGGGGGGGTTGCAGGAGGGAGGTGGCTGACTGGGTTGCCTAGAACACCAGTCGCCTTGCCTGCCCCTGTCCCCTTCCATACTATGAAATACACATAAAAGGAAAATATACCCCTATTTTTGACATGAGCTCATTCAGAACTTAAAAAAAAGTGGATAAACATCTGAACTCAAAAATAAATATATATGTATTTATTACAACAATATTTTTCAACCTCTCTCCAAGTATTGTGAAACACTTTGAAAACAAAAAAAGGTATTGTAATGCTTATCCTTTCTGTGCCCAGACCAGAGCTTGGGGGGCAGAATCCATAGTGCCAGTGCTGGGCCTACACCCAGCTCCTCATTGGCAGCTGGTGCACCAGGCTCAGAGAAGTGCCAAAGCTAGGAGAATGCAGACAGAAGAGGTATGTGCCCAGCTCCCCTTTACTGTTACACTTTAGACCCGTGCCTCTTCTGCCTATCCACTACTTTTGGCCCTAGATTAGACAGACAGTAAAATTATGCTCATTACACTAAAGGAGCTCAATTTCTCATGTAAAAGTTGCTAATTTGGCTTTTCTAGTTACAAGGAGCAGCTTTTTTGCCACCCATGCAAAGTGCCAGCAGAGACAACATCTTACCTAGGTGATAAAACTGTAATACAGCTTCTTTGGTAGATAACTGAAGTTTAATGGCATTAAGTAGTGAACATCTCTAGCAGTGCATAGCAACAAATCATTGTGCAAACTGCACTATACTAGACTGTGTTTAATTACTACACTAGGGGGGAGATTTTCTAATCCATGAACGCTCCGAGCATATTTTCTGCAACTTTTTCGTTGCTTGCGCGACTTTTTCATACTTTGCAACAAAATTTGTGCGGCAAAATCGTATTGTCGGCCAAGTACGAAAGTTTCGGATTCATTCAAGCTTCGTTATCGGGACTTTCCTTGGGCCAGGTTGGAGCTGCACAGTGCCATTGATTCCTATGGGAGGCTTCCAAAATCGTGCACAGAAGGATCAAAGTCGGAAAGGTTTTCCCGCTGTTTACAATCATTTGGTGCGAAAATTTCAGATCGCCAATACGATATTATTGTGAATAATATGATTTTTTTGTAAGCATTTTCATGATATTTGCGATCTTTAGAAATTATCGTATCCAATCCGAATTTTTCACATTCGGGATTCGAACTCGTGATTTCATGAATGAAGCCCTTCGTTTACTAAACTTACGTTTGCCCTTGTTATTCATAATTCTAAAATATTTGGCTAATATATGGTGAACAAATGTAAACAAGTTTATTTTATGCAGAGCATTTGTTATATTTTACCAAAGTTTGGACAAGATTTACCAATGCCACAGCAAGTTTTAATGCAAGGTACAAGTACCTTTGGGAATAACTTTTAAATGCCCACAGTTTTACACATTATACTTAAATCTTGCATATATATAAATAAGTCCTACAGTATTAGCATGGCAAATGTTACTGTGCCATATCATGCACTTGTTATCATTGCAGAGAACTCCTCCTGAGAAAAGAAACCTTGAAAACATTTCTCTTGTTAGTAGTGCTCACTACTAACAGTGCACTACTAAAAAGTGACTTTACTGTATATACAGGTGGGTGTCATGCTTTATATGACATTTTTACTAGCATTAAGAGTGAGTGGTGCTATAAAGAGAGGAAAAGTATGTATTTGGTTACTATGAATTTAATGTAAATTGTAGAAGGAAGTGCAACTAAAAAGAAATAAAAGAAAATATTCTTTACTGTCGCTTTCCAGTCATTGTTTAGTTAAAAAATATATTTTCCTTCACTGTAATGACAAAATAACTCTTTTCCATGGGTGGATTAGCATGTGGCATTTAAGCTTAAACCTTGTAAAATATTGAAGGCGTTTACCCCTTGCTTTTCAGTGCAGTACAGAGACAGGCCAGTTACAGAGGCAGTTACAGCTATGTCATTAGGATGGCACAAGGTTAGTTTACTCAGTGTATTTTGAAACTTCATTTTATATTTGGTATAAAATGTCAAGTACTGGATCATATTCACGCTAATAATATTGGTTAGTTAATTTCTCTGCAGTTAGGATACTGAGACAATCTAGTCAGTTTACCATTCCTATTATTCTTGATCATTGAAAAGGGCTCGGAATGCTTCAAAATGTGCTTCTTGCACTCACCCATTGCACTCGGCATTACTGCCACCTCCTGACTAGGTGGTAGCCCCAGGATTCTCTTTGCACCCTGTGTCAATCGCTGCAGCTAAGTTGCACCAAAAATATAGACCGCATGCATCACTTACATGGTGGAAATGAAGACACTGGAAACGATGTAGATTTATAAATAATTATGCATTTGCAACAAAGCGCATGTGCAATTGTGTCTATTCGGATGCATTTGTGGTTGGCGCAGCAATAACACCATAATTCTAGAAAAACTGCATTGTGGGGAAAAACATGCCAATTGCACTCAAAAATTCATTTTACTCACTGTACTTGCGCATGGAAATATATATATACTCACTCACTCTGGATCTATATTTATACTAAATTTATACTACAGAAATTGCTAAACTTCTAAAAAGATCTCTTACATTGTTTTAGAAGATGGCCACTTAGTTAAGCAAATTTTAGTCTTAGTTTATACAACCTGATTAGGTATTTGCATGTATTTGGAAACAACTGCATAACTAAACATATTATTGTCTGAAATTATAAATCTAAAAGAAAGCTCAGAGCTGGAAACCTCAATGTTTTGTTAGTTACTAATAACACAAATACACAACCACAAATCAAGATAAAAACACATTTCAAATAAGATATGAAGACATATTCTATGGTTAAATTTACTTAAGGGGCTGAGATGTTTAATTAGGAGTTTCTCAATAACCACGCTATCTGAACTTTTCCGCCAATCATTTAATGAAATTTAAAACCAGTTTAACCCTTTTGATCCATGAAAGCATTTTGAAATTCTATAGGTAAGAATTGCTTCTAGATTCTAGGTAGAAAAGGGTGTGTATGGGAACCACAGTGAATGTGTTTACCACCAACAAACCTGCAATGTCATTGTAGAAAAGCGGATCCTTGGCAACAAATATGTTGGAGAAATATCTAGCAGTCTGCATAAAATGGTAAAAAAGGTTGCTAAGCCCATGCAATATTCATACTCCAGCCAACCCCATGCATTATCCATACACAGGCCAACCCCATGCAGTATCCATACACAGTTCAGCCCCATGCAGTATCCATACACAGGCCAACCCCATGAAGTATCCATACACAGGCCAAACCCATGCAGTATCCATACACAGTTCAGCCCCATGCAGTATCCATACACAGGCTAACCCCATGCAGTATCCATACACAGGCCAACGCAATGCTGTATCCATACAGAGGCCAATCCCATGCAGTGCCCATACACAGACCAACCCCATGCAGTATCCATACACAGGCCAACTCCATGCAGTATCCATACACAGGCCAACCCCATGCAGTATCTATACACAGGCCAACGCAATGCAGTATCCATACAGAGGCCAATCCCATGCAGTGCCCATACACAGACCAACCCCATGCAGTATCCATACACAGGCCAACTCCATGCAGTATCCATACACAGGCCAACCCCATGCAGTATCTATACACAGGCCAACCCCATGCAGTATCTATACACAGGCCAACGCAATGCAGTATCCATACAGAGGCCAATCCCATGCAGTGTCCATACACAGGCCAACCCCATGCAGTATCCATACAAAGGCCAACCCCATGCAGTATCCATACACAGGCCAACGCAATGCAGTATCCATACAGAGGCCAATCCCATGCAGTGTCCATACACAGGCCAACCCCATGCAGTATCCATACACAGGCCATCCCCATGCAGTATCCATACACAGTATATGCGGATCATTCACTTCTACTGTTTGGTAGATGGTTACAGTATTCCTTTTGCTTCACGACAGTAGCAACAGCATGGAGGCGACATTAAAATACACACTGTACCGTCATTTTTAATTTTCTCACTATGTATGTGTAATGATTACATATGTATGCCTATCTGCCTAATAATTACAATTATAACAACACTACTGGGCTGGGAGTGTTTCTCATGCAACACTTTTAGCTTGGGATATACCAAGTACCCAAGCCCAGTGACAGGTGCAGTATTTACAAACACCAGTGTGCTTTAATAGACCATAGAAATGGTCTCTTACAATAATATAGGTTATTTTGCCTCTAGCATACAGTGAAAACCTTCATTTTATATACCCTTATTTAAAGCTTTCCTGAATTTTACACTTATTTTTGGGCCCAACAAAGTATAATGTATAATGCATTTGCCCCATTTTACATTTTCCTGGGTTTTATACCATTTTTCCTGGTTCCCTGTAAAATATGGGTCTACTGTAACAGCATGGAGAATCCCAGCATCCATTTTTTTTATGATCCTTTACTTGTCATTTCTCTTGGCTCTCTTGTGTAATACCAGTTTGCTGTTCCTCTGGTACTTGGCTACGGTAGTCTGACAGAATTTAAAGAAGAACTAAAGCGAACAAAGAATTAGGATAGAAATGTTTATCAGCAATGTGACAGCATTACTTGTCATTTTCATTTTCAGGGTTTAGTTCTCCTTTAACAACCTACAAGTTTGGGGATCAAAATGCCTATTACATGGAAAAGAGCTGCTGTTCTGCACACAAGGTAAAGCAGCCCTTTAAAATTAAAGATATAAGTGTTCATTTTTATATGCAAGTGCAAAGTGCTAAAATGTGTGCATGCTTAAATACTGCTGACAAAAGTATACAGGTATTATACCCCCAGGCACATTACAACTAGCACCGAGCACCAATGCACCTAAACAGCCTGCTGTGATAAATTGCACAAAAATGTAAAGTACAGGAGGCAAGGAACCCCCAGAATCAATACCTGCCTTGAGGAAAAGTCTAGAGTTTCCAGCGTGATGCATCTACACCAGCACCTAACTTTCCCCTGTTAAATATTATTTTGCTCACACTGTTTTTTTGCAGTGATTCTGGAATACTAGTACTGTTGGTTAAAAATAAGGTGATTTATGTCAATATTAGGTGATTTGCACATAGTTTAAGTATAGTAAATAAGCACTATAGTCCAGTCCTCAAGAACTTTAAGATCTGGCTTGTTTGCATAGAATTAGATCTTGTAAATAAATAAAGACACAAAACTTCTGAAAAAAAATTATTTTTATTTTTTTTATTGTTCAGTCTTAGCATTGATGCTGTCCCACACTTCTCATTCCAGTTAACGGTATTTCCTTGTTCTGTTGCAATACAAGTGGCCCAGCTCCTGAAGCCAGATTTATAGGCCTTTGGGTTACTGCACAGCAGCACCACTGTTACCACAGAAATAAAAACACATTACAGCAGCGGGTGCTTTCCATGTTTAAGCAGCAGCCCAAAATGTTACATTGCTGACAGAGGTAACCCCTGTGTAGTTGGCAGCTTCATGGCAAGGATGTAGAACTGTATGTTGTGCTGGTTTTAAAGCAAAGTAGCCAAACTCACATGCAACAGACTGCAGGCACTTTCAGCACTGCCCAGATCCGCGAATATTCCTATAATGTGATGATGAGTGTAAAGCAAAATAAAACTGTTTAAAGGCACAGTAAGGCTAAACTACATGTAGATCACTTATGAAACAACATGTTGTGTTTACAGATGTACTGTATATATCGATTAAAGTGGTGACTGAGCCTTGCCCATGTCCCACTATATGTGATTTTTTTTTTAAGATGCTGCAAGTCTCTTGAACTGAAAACGCTATATATTTTTTATATTCAGCCTCTGATTTTTTTATGCACACAAATGTAAACACTAACAATTACTGTTCCATATGAAAGCCTGTATTTCAGCACAACTGTCCCCTATAAAACGCATTACACATATGATAAGCAATACACTGTAAAACCATTTTCAAGTCATTTCTGAGCTTTGATGTTTCAATAAAAAAAAAAATAAAACATAGAAAACAAGGCAGTTCCCACTGCGCTTGGGTGTAAACCTTGGCTAAAGTACAAAATATGGTTTTAATATGGAATGTAAAATTAAATCTAGAACCATTTCTGATCCCCTACACATATTTATGTCCTTTGTACAGTGTTCATATCCACAGTTACGGGAGGCAATAATACTACAGGATCTTTATAGAAAACAGAAATCCAAACTCTGTCCTTCCACCTGCTGTGAAACTACAACTCTCAGCTTTCTCAGCTAAATGAAGGATCCCATGGGATACTAGTAGTTATAGATTTGACAGTGGTGGGTTGGACTTCCAACTCCTCTTTACAAAACTATGAAAGGAACTTCCAAATATCTATCCAAGTGTTCTTATATTAATCAGATTCAGTTTAAAGATATAAACTCATGTTAAGATAATCTCAGGAAAACCCCATTAAAAGTTAAGGGGAAATCTGAAGATATGCTTAAAAACTGCATCTGGTTAAGTATAAGTGCAAGAATATTTCACATCTAACATTCTTTGGGTAACGTTAATAGATAACAGTGAATTTATCTGTGTAATTAACATAGGCTTAATTATATAGAGCTCATATCTTTTGAGGGATGGAGGGCTCAGAAATGTAGGTGACCAAGTGAAACCCTAAATAAGATGTGAAATTTCAAATTCTGTTTGTGCTAAAGATCAGCATCTTTCTGGGGATATAGTGTTCCCAAAAATATATGGGCGAGGGGCACAGTAACTTCCAGTGACATCACAGGCAAGGGGAGTGCAGATTCTAGCCAGTGGGAGCATGCCCATGCAGAAATCTGTTTGGTGCAAGTCAGTCAGTGTTTCATTATCAGAGATAATGTGACATGGAATGACTAAGTACATCCAGTTTTCCCAGGAGGTCTGGATAGCAGGGTTAGGGGCATTTGCAAAAGGAATAACCAGTCTTTTTTTTTGCTTTGCTTTTCTCTCAAGTATTCTGCAATTCACGTTGTTGGCTTCTGGACTGGAAACTGGCAGGTGGCACCACGGAGGCATTGCTTTACTCATTCTGGGCATCATAATTGGCTCCGCCTGCTTTCTTCAACTCATTTCTAATGTATTCTTCCTCTAGTTCTTTATGGTCTGTGATCACAAACTCTTTGGCAAAGCTCTAAGATGTAAAGCAAACAAGAAAGTTACAATTGTGTAAGGTTCATATATAAAATAACTTACATTCTCCTCCTCCATTCTGAAACAACAAATTCTGACCCCCAAACTCCAACATTCCTCGATCTACACATCTGACATCATAAGAGAGTCACAACAATACATTCCTGAGGACAAACAGCACAAGGAATTATTGTTCATGTTGGAACACTGACTACCATTGACTACATGATAAGCCATAAAGCTTTAATTATGTGCCAGACCCTCTCTTCCCACCCGCATTGAGCTATCCCTGAATCTGCCAGATTGTAACACACCATATGGTCGTCACAAGGATGACTGGGAGCAAAGTTGGCGGGTGCACATAGACATTGTTATAGGCATGAGTGGGAAGGGGCATCACGCTGTTATTCATTGCTGGGTGCAAACACTGTGTCTGCAAATCAGCATGTGAATAATGTAAGCACACTCAGCCCCCACCCCCATGTACATACACACTTCACATAATATACAGGCAGCAATAAGCTTTTAACTGGCAAAATCACTGATTCACCAAATCATATAGAAATTTGGCCTATAAGGCAGTAGAAATGAGTTAGCGTAAACACATAATCCTTGTTAAGTGATATCAGGGGTTACCAGATGTTACCTTTGGTAACACCCTATATCATATAGTGATGATTCTGCATTTAAAACTGCTCATTTACAATGGCTAACAGGCCATATTTTTAGATGGATTGGTAAATCAATGTTTTTGCAACTTGTTATGAGATGGGTTCTGTAGGAGACAGAGCTAATGTCATTCACAAGAGGTTTTGCAGAGGCCTCATACTTTCTAACACTGAGCTGTCAGAAAATAAAGGCTACTTAGTAAAAAGGGAAAGTCAACTTGCACTAGATGTTGTGGTTAATACTCTTGTTACAAGGCATAGAGCTTCCCACAAACAATAGGACTGGGCATCATCCATTTTGTCACGATTTCAGGGGTGAAGCAACAATTCTGAGTAGGACACACTAATGGACAGGACACAAAGTTGAATATGAGCTCTATAACTTGCATGGTTATTTGGTTTAACAGCAGAACTTAATAAGTATTTCCTGGCAGGCATCTTTAAATCAGTTTCAAGCTTGAGTTCACTAAGGAAGTCCAAAGTTTATTGCCACCACCTTTTGTACAGTGAGATATCAAATAATCTCCTGAGCTGTGCAAACATAACTAATTTCATTACAATATAACTCAGATGAAATAGGAGAGCACCAACACGCAGATCAACTGCTACATATATTTTATTACCAACTAAATAACTTGTTTTGTGGTCGGCAATAAAATCTATATAGCAGTTTACCTGCATGTTATTACTTTTCCCATGAACTGAATTATACTGCAAAGCAAGCAGTAAGCCTCTAAAATATTGGGTCTGAAAGGCTGAGCGACTGATTAATAGTGATGAGCAAAATTATGCGCCAGGCATAGATTCGCAGTGAATTTTCGCGTTTCCGCATTCGCAGATTTTTTTGTAAAAATTAGCCACGCATCAAATAAAAGTCACACGCATCAAAAAAATTATCGCATGTGTAACAAAAAATGTTATGTAACAATTTACTTTGATGCGCAACATTTTCTGGATTCTGCAAATTTTTCCAAAGTTTCATGAATTTTTTGGTGAAGCAAAACGAGACAGATTCGCTCATCACTACTGATTAATAATGATTAATTTCCGTACATTACCTGCGCTACATCTTTCACCAGGGTCTTGTCTGTACCAATTTTGGCTCTCTGGAGGCCACCGACATTTTCACCAATCCAGGTGATTAGGACAAACTTGGTTCTTTTGCTCATGGCATCCCCAGTTATGAATCGGATGTAGGCATACAGCCTGATATCATCTGAAAATAACAACAGAAACACAGATTTACTCTCAAATGCTCTTAAATATATGGGCAAAGAAATTGATGATAAATATCCTGTATATGCCCTACAGTCGCAGGAAACTCTCTGCATGTGTCATGTGCTTGCTTTTTGATTTTGGGACGGTATAGATGGTAGCTAGAAAAGTCATTGACAGCATTTGCCAGTTGTAACTTAGTCAAACATTTTATGACTTATCAGAAAGCAGTAAAAACTTTCCTGTAGTTGATGAAATATATATAAGAAACTAAAATAAGGTATTCCAGGGATTAGCAGATCCATGTCCACTTTTCTGTCATAGTACTGCCCTTGCCCTTGTGTTAACGCTAGAAAATTTGTTTTAGTTGCATATTTCAAGAATTAGATTTCAATATTTATTCAGAGTTTTAAATTACAGTTGATTGCCCCCAGTGAGATAAGATACTTTCCTTTCCCTTTCATCAATGGCCACTTAGCAACCATTACACCTCATTTACCTAGGGTTGTCACTATTATGATAATTCTTTCCCTATCATCTGGAATCTACTAGAACACAATTCATTTTGAGCCTACCATTTTGAGCCTACCATATTCTAAAGGTGGCCTCATGCAGATAAGCTGCTAAACGGTCTGAAGGAATCTGATCGGCAGCTAAATCTGCTTGTGTTTGGTCACTTTAAGGCTGATGGCCCACGGAGTGAGTTAGTCACACAGGATAGATCTCTGCTACTGCTGGCGACTTACTTCTCCAAAATGCCTTTCCACTGGCAACAATAGGAGTCAAAGCTGGAAGGCCTACGCATCGCTTTGGCTTTCTGAAGTTGTGCTAAGTTTCCTCCAGCAGGCAACTTTTTGTGACTTTGGAAAGCCAAAGTGATGTGTAGGCCTTTCCACCGGTGACTCCTATTGTTGTCAGTGGAAAGGCATTTCGGAATGGTTAGTCACTCACTGCAGCAGAAATCTATTGACTAATTTGCTCCATGGGCCATCAGCCTTAGGATTGTCCGATTGTGGTATCTGTAAACAACAGCCACTGCTTTTCAGCAGCAGAGATACAAAGGTTGTCCTTATAACAAATGTTTCATCTTATTCTTAATTTCACTACGACTCAATACATCAAGTGGTAGTTAGTGCAACATGGACCAATATTTTTACTGGTTTATTGCTGTGTGTAGCCACAACATTGTTAAAGTATATGGGTGCTAAAAACACAGTGAAACACTGATCTTCCTGTTCAAACAACACTTTTTGACAGTACATACAATGCTGTGTTTTAAGTGCTATATCAGTTGAGAACAGCAAAAAAAAACTAACACAAAACCATATATGGTCAGTTTGTAGAGCAAAAGGCAAAATTGCTGTGTACGTAACTGGAAAAGGGCCTAGATAACTAAGTGAGTTGCTGCTTGCTGGGGCTCGAAGGTTTGACTCCATGCAGGGCACTAACTGCAAGGAGTTAACATGTGTATACTTTTGCTGTGCTTGCATGGATTTTCTCTGAGCACTCTAGTTTCATCCCACATTCCAGAAAACAACAAGCAGGTTAATTGGTACCTGATAAAACTGACCATAATGTGTGTAAATGTGATAGACACCTTAAATTGTAAGCTCCACTGGGGCAGGCACTGGTGTTAACAATGTGTAAAGCACTACAGATTATGTCAGTGCTATATAAATAGAGTATAATAATACTTTTATTGAACTAAATTAAATTCACCTGTAAGACCTACTAAATGACATTAAAAAGAAATGCTTTTATATGTCGTAATATTATGCTAGTCTCACTCCTGCTGAACTAGCAACCTGTAAACAATGTGCTGATTCAGGTTATACCCAAGCCTCTTTTTATTATAACAGATGGATTCATGACCTTTAAACTGGATTAAGAACACTGTAACATGTGGTTTGGGCCTATGGAAAGCCAGGAAGTTGGTGACCTTGCAGAAAATCCAACAAGCCTCTTGTGAAATCACTTTAAACATGAACCAAGGACCAACAATTGTGATTACTTCAATGGTCACACTAAGCTTATTACAGGAGTGTGCTCTCTAATCCTAAAACCGCATTAAAATGTTGGATGTACAAACAGCAAGTCACAGAACAAACACACACACAGTAGAATACTATCTCTCTGATTGGCTGAATCATCTACAGCATCAATGACTGCTTGACTTATACAAGCACTACTTGCTGGCATGCCTTGTCCTGTGAATAACACTTTTAATTCTCTGCCTATATATAGAAACAGTTTTGCTCACGGTAATTGAAACATATCCATACAAACATCATTGGCAAGCGATGGAAAAAATATTCTCTATTTATATGATTTTATTTTATTTTTGCATATCTTTAATAAGACAGTTATGCATGAAGGTGGTAAGAGTGCATTTATTCAGGTCTGTACAGAGGCATGCTACATAAACAATTGTTGAAGTCTGCAAAGTGGAAATTCTGACAAAATTTGCCATATTTTTCCATGCAGTGCATATTCTTCCCCCACAATTCCAACACAACTGTGTCTGTGAGGGGGAGTTGTGCCTTACACATCTAGGCCCTCAAAAACTTGAGAAAACTGTGCAGGACACTTCTGAAATTAAGTCAACTTGTGCATGTGATTCTTAAGCCACACGCATGCTGTGCCTGTTGACGCAGTCCATAGTTGGGACCCTGAAATTACCACCAGCTGGAAGGTGCTCACAGTTCCAGGGTTCCCCTGTGTCAGTAGGGGCATTTGCATGCGATTTGGAACAGAAGGTAAGATGGATGCAATGGCTAAGTGTGCAACTAAAAGTACCTTTAATAAATGGCATCAATGCGAGCAACAGCTGCGTCCATTTTTGCATGACTGGAACTAAAGTTGCAGTTGTAAATGAGTCATTGTAAATTGTGGGCCACGCTAGTAATTGTAATCCCTGATGTGATCCTATCTGATGTTGACTGGTCTGATAAGGTGCACAGTTCTTTACAAGCCAAGACCCAGACTATTATCACAAAATACATGAAAATTCAGTAAAAAAAACCCAGTTTCCTTCCTATTGCCTTTTGCAGGAAGTGTAAGAGGAAATACTACAAATGTGTGTGTCCACACAGTGCAGTTACATGATATTTCCCCTCACATATTGTTCAGTTCTGGCCTACCCCCTCAAACCGTTCTGTCATTTTGCTTCTCTACAACGCCGGGACTGGTTACATAAGAAATGACACTGTATATCTCCAGAAAAGTCATTTTACTTTTATTTTTTTTTTAACAGATGACGCAGAGGTAGGACAGTAACCAGTAACCAAAAGTAATCATCATTCATTGACAGTTTATGATTTTGGGACAAGGTTTTTTTCAATTTCATAAGCAAAATAAAATAACAGTAACATCTGCTGCAGCAAATCTGCCAAGTAAACAGGTCTTGCCAGAAAGAATTTAAGTTGTTGTTTTGGAAAATAGAGTTTCACGGCTGCTTAGAGTGATAAAACATGACTTCAGCAAAAGCCATTCTGCAGTTACACAGGTGTAACGTGGTTATTTTAATGCATTTTTATGAAAAGAAATATAAGCAGAGCAAGCTTTCTGTTTACAACACTGAACTGTAGCAAGGAAATAAGTGAAGGCCAGTGGGACAGGTCTGAGAGGAGATGTCAGGAGTTAATATTAGATAATAAAACAGACCCTCTGCCCCAAAGTAGGGCTGAGATTAAAGTAACAGTACCAACACAAGAGACCATCATGCCATTGTCATAAATTCTACATTTCAAGGTTTTCTGTCTGAACTGTGGCGCACCACATGCTTAATGGCAAGGCATGAAAGGATAAAATCAAAAGGTACTAGCACAAAAAGGTTTGCATTTATATCTCATGTGATATAGAATGATATGCAAAGGGAATTTTTAATGACATTTTTATGAAACTCTTATGTTAAATGGTTTGTGAGATAGCAGTTTTAGACAGTTTTCTGATTCTTTTTGGGGTTTAGATCCCCTTTAAACGGAAAATATATGTTGCTGTAATCTTGAGTGAAAAAGTGGGCATTTCCTATAATATTATTAATGTAATATTTTTTGTGTGCTGTGCAACACTCCTCCCTGTGTGTCCCCAGATTTCAGCCATGTCCTTTCTACCTAAAACTGTATTCCTTTGCGCTTGACAGCACTTCCTAACATGCATTTAGGGCACAAAGACCTGGGCCCACAAATGCTTACTGTGGGGCAGAGTAAAAAAGAGTAACTATGACATGGGTTGCGCTTGGTTTCTGCAGCCTGCCAGGTGTGTCAAAATACAGGCAGCAGGCTTAGAAGATATTGGGTGAGTTAGGAGTATGGTGGTCCCAGCTCATCAGGTCCTGACTGATGCCTACAGTACTTTCAATTTTAGCTTGTGAAGCAGGTCATCTTTTCAAAGTTTGGGGGGGACTAAAAATATTTTGCAGTGGTGATTAGCATTTAATTATTTCCACATTTGCCACAAAGAACTTGCTCTAAATACGTTGTAGGATTTATAGTTTATGCATATCTTAAAGGCTGCCTGTAGTGCTGATATTGCTGCTTTATGTTGCCTGGAGCCCTGGAAGGTTTTAGCAATGTAAAGCCTTGAGTATGAACTTGCTTTCCTTGGCATGAGTTCACACAAATGCATCCTGGTTTTATTGCCTGTCAGAGCATTGTATTTAAAGCTGTTGCCAGAATAAAGTCTGAGTCATTGTGGTTAATGCCACAGGGTACAAACGGCAATTAAACAGCTACTAACACCAAAGAGAAGATATTAAGGGATATGTTTTATATGAATGACATAGCTGTAACTGCCATTTTGTAAGGCTGGTGACTCCACTTGCTAACCTTGATTTTACCATCTTGATTTTCCACTTTAACCCAATGTCAGCACCATCTTGCCAAAACTGCTGCTTTTCATTTCCTGTCCTCAACTTCATGTATGTACATTATGGCGCGAGGGGGCTAATGTGCACGCAATTTGAATGTCAGCCCCATAGCTCCATATTGTTTATTTACAAACAACAGTAAAGCTTCTGAAACAAGCATTTTTTGCCAGTGAAGGGTAATAAAATATTACATTTAAATGTGTATAAAACAACAATTGTTTAGCTTTTTTAGCCTTTTAACAAAACAAGCCAATATACAGAGTATGTTTATACATCTATTTTCAAAAATTATTTTATGTTTTTTTAGATATTTTGTTATTTTATATTATTAAGCACACATTACACTGGCAGATGGTGGCCACTAAATGAGTTATATTTTGCGCTGTGCAACCTATCACAGTGATTACTTACTGGAGTTGGGCTCAACTATTGAGTTATATAAGTTTAGGTCCTACCCCTGGACCTGGTAATCTGTGTGCCCAAGGCAGAAGGATTTAATGTAGCTTGTATAAAAAATATACATAAAATTTGCCACAGACTACACACCAGAAAAGAACATTTCAAATGGATACCTATCTTGTAGGAATGGTAAAACACAGTACTTTTATGAGTTATTTTTATAGAAATCTGCAATGTTTAGGTGCATAGATTAACTTTAATAAACAGGCCCCTTCGCATATAAATGTGGTAGAACTACATTTTGCTAGGAATATCAAACACCAACAACCAGACAGATTCATTTTTAATTTTAGAAAAAACATGCTTAGAAAGTCAAATCAATAAAAATCAACTATAAATTAGACTCACCACTCTGTGATACGAATGGTAGAAAAAAAGATCTTTACATCTACATTATGCATTATTTCTCACAGCAAAACCAAAAGGAGCAGAGCTGAAAAAGAAGGGTGGGGGGCAACACTGGCTGGATTTTGAGCAGAATGAAGCAATTGCGTCAGTTATGTTCTCAGTTTGAAATAACACTGCATTCTCCAACCTGCAGTAATGAGAGCAGAATATTGTAATGAATAGAAAATTGCTCATGCTTCTGGTATTCAGGGGGTCAATAGGTGATGGTTTCATCAATACAAGTTTCAGCTTGAACATGGCTAGAAGTGGGGTTAAGCATCTCAAACCTCTGAGCATGTTGGCTCAGGTCACGGCGAAGAATGCAAACAAAAACTGGCCAGGCCAGACATGCTGCAGGGTTCAGGAGCTTCTCAGAGCTTCTCTGAGTCAGAGTCTTTGCTGCCACTGGCAGGCTAATATGATATTAAACATAACAAAATGTATTGAAGAGCAAAGGAAGTTCATTGCTTGTATAATGGCACCTGAATGCTGTATTTGTAAGCAATTCAAGACCACATTTCAACAAAACCCCCTCCTATTTACTGACTGCTTTTTTTTTTAGGTGTATATTACCTGACAAGCACAGACATTTGCAAGCAACTCCATCCTATAGAACCTTTTTTCCTCATAAGCCACACTGTAAAAAGTGTTAGCGAGACACACAAGCATGTCAAAGATTATTTGGGGATGCCATTGGCTATTTGGAAGCCCCATATGAACTGCTAGCCTGAAGTAAAACTGTTTCTCTGTGCTCCCAAAACCATCCTCCAAGCCAGATATGTAAAAATGGGCAACACAAAAAGGGTGGTTAGCAAAATGTTGCCCCCCAGCAACTGGTTGGGCATCACTGCTATAGGACTGTGCCACCCCAAGGTGTGACTGACAGAACTGGCTTTCTAATTAGTTAAACTGTGTTAGAGTGTTGGACCTGTAAGCAGGCCAGGGTCTGGGGAAGGCCTTAAAAAACAGATGTGTGTCCATACTTTATTACATGTATTTATTTATTTATTTAGTGGATGCGTTTATACAGTGCTTAATTTCGGCCCAGTTGAGCTTACAACCCATACAAACACAGTGTGAACTCCATGCTAAAGTTTTTATTGTAGTGCTTACCTTAAAGGGATTCTGTCCAGGGAAAACATGGTTTTTATAAAATGGTAATAGGGCTCCTCCAGCAGAATCCTGCACTGAAATCAGCAATCTGATTTGATTTTGAAATTTGACATGGGCTAGCAATAGTCTTAGTTTTCCAGGTGCCCTCAGCTATGTGAATTTTAAATGATAGAATGAATTATTTTTAATGTACGCAGTTTAATTAAGTCATAAAAACCGCACCATAAAAATCATGACAGAATCCCTTTAAGTTGACCACACATGGGTTCTACCAAATGCAGGCTCACACACTGGATATTGTACTGTCACAGATGAGAATGGGCACCTAGCAGCGATCCCACTGGACCATGGCAATCCAAAATTGTCATTAGGAAAACAGGTCCCACACATGGATCAATCATCAGAGATTTTGGTACGAAATGTGGAGAGCACTATTTCTAAAAATAAGTGTTTTGCCAGTAGGACTGAAGCAAAGGGGGAGAATGTTTTGCTGGCAGTTATGTGCAGAACTGAACAGGTGCAATATCTTCACAAGCAGAAAAGCAAAACAGTAGCACTTCTGTTGTTACTGCTACTTACAGTACAGAAAAACAGCATTCGGCACATGTCACATTTCTCAGGGGGATGAAATAATTGCAGTGATAAGAATAGGGTTAAGAAGAGGCTTGACAAGCAATCATTAATTATAAGATGCTCCTTTCAGATGTGTTTATGAAAACTCAGCCTTCTAAACTAGCTACTAGCAGCAGCAGAGTATTGTGGTACAGTCATTATTAAGGTAGGGCATGTCTGTATTTAGGCTCAAACAGGTGCAAGAAAAATCATTTGCAGGGACACCTTTATGTTGGGCAGATACACCTATATTATGGATTGAGAAAAAATATTACTATTATAGCTTTATATTGAAAAGTGAATAGTAAGGCAAAGTATGATAATTAGGCCACTAAGGACACTGTATATTTGAAATAACATTAAAAATCACCTACTGTTTGGTACAATAATCATTAGTACTTAATCATAGACAGGAAAAATGGTCACATTGATGACAACTGATGCCATGCTGAATAGTAATTACATATGTTTATAAAGCACCAACATATCTTTCACTGTTGTTCTATAATAGTAGGGTATACACATCAAAAAGTGTACAAAGAGGGCCATGCCATTAAAGCTTACAATTGACAGCACAATTGTAAAAGGTCTATTTATAAAGCTGTCACACTTTTATCTGATATTGTTTAACATAGATTCTTACAATACGTACCTTAAGATATTTTGTAACTAGTTATTGTAAATGGCTGACCAAGGACAATGGAGTAAAATTACATGTAAGGAAACACACATATACAGCTTTAACTTTTTTGGCAGTGTCTCTAGAAATAATGTTTAAATATTAGCAGATTTGATTAATATTATATAATTAATAATTAATTATATAATTGAATACATTAGCTCAGTCATCACAGAATGTTAAGGGGCAGTTAAGCAAACTGTTTTGACTATAGTGCACCAACGATCCAGGCATCTATCATCATCCTGCTCTGTCACTTATCAGTGTCTGGAATCCAAAGAGATTATTTCTAAAGTGTAAAAATCAATAACTTCTTTACTCTGCCTGTCCTATGGTGCCTGTGTATCATACTCTGACTGCCCAATGCTGCCTGTGTGTGCCATAATCTGTCTTCCCTACCCTGCCTGTGTGTGCCATACTCTGCCTGCACTATGCTGCCTGTGTGTGCCATACTCTGCCTGCCCTATGCTGCCTGTGTACCATACTCTGCCTGCCCTATGCTGCCTGTGTGTGTGCCATACTTTGCCTTCCCTATTCTGCCTGTATGTGCCGTACTATGCCTGTTCTATGCTCCCTGTGGAAGGTGAACCTAGCCTAGTGGGGGTATGTTCTGGGAGTTTGTCAGCTTTTGGAATAGTTATTAGAGGGTCCCTGAGGGGTTTAATTAAGTGCTGGGGGTGAAAATGATATCAACTTTTTCACATATGAGTTATAGAGATATATAGAGATAGACCATTTGTTTTTTTGGTGTGCTGCCTTCATTTATGTGGGTAAGGTCTTAAAAGCTCTTGTGGTTTAAAGGGAGTGGTCAAATCTGGCTTCTATGAGCCCTCCAGTATGTAGTCCAAAAAAATGTCGACCTTCCCTACCTCAGAAGTTGGACAGCGCTGCTCTATATAATAAGCTGTTCTTTATTTAAATGCCTAGCAAAGGCTGCAGTGAAGAGTAAGCAAGGTTTTGTTTATACAAAGCTCATTATCTACATTTAAACAAAATGCCCTGTTCACAACAAAGGCCCTCCTTGTATCCTCTATCAGCAGTTAGCACACTGTTTGCTAACCAAACACAAGTGGTAAGTGGGGCCTGCTTTGTAAAATGTACTTCCTTCATATGTGTGACAAGATGATACAAGGGTAGTGAATTTTCCAACTAATTGAAAATTGCATGGTATAGCTTGCATAGCTCTTCTGTGCAGAATCATATAAGGCAGTGCTGTCCAACTGGCGGCCCCCCTCTGTGTGGCCCCCCACCTGTCTGGCTGCTTTGATGGCTTACCTTTGAGTAAGCATTAAATGGTATCAGTACTGAGATTAACTGGCCCCCTGCATGGTTCTCACCTCAGATTCAGGCTGTAATCCCTATGTATTGTTTAAAAATGTAATCCACTATGTTTTTCACACCTTTTTAGTTTCTGCATTGTTCAACCCCTGCAGTGTTCACACCTCAGGCTCAGACTGTAGTCACTCTCATTGTTCACTTCTTCACACCTCAGACATAGGTACTGTAGGCAGAGTATGGCACATACAGCCAGCATAGGGCAGGTAGAGTATGGCACACACAGGCAGCATAGGTCAGGGTGGGTATGGCACACAGTCAGGGTAGGGCAGGCAGAGTATGGCACACACAGGCAGCATAGGGCAGGCAGAGTATGGCACACACAGGAAGGGTAGGGCAGGCAGAGTATGGCACACACAGTAAGGGTAGGGCAGGCAGAGTATGGCACACACAGTAAGGGTAGGGCAGGCAGAGTATGGCACACACAGTAAGGGTAGGGCAGGCAGAGTATGGCACACAGAGGAAGGGTAGGGCAGGCAGAGTATGGCACACACAGTCAGGGTAGGGCAGGCAGAGTATGGCACACACAGTCAGGGTAGGGCAGGCAGAGTATGGCACACACAGTCAGGGTAGGGCAGGCAGAGTATGGCACACACAGACAGCATAGGACAGGCAGAGTGCTGCCTGTGTGTGCCATACTCTGCTTGCCCTATGCTGCTTGTGGGAGGTGAACCTGGCAGGGGTTTGTTGTGGGAGTTTGTTAGCAGTTGGAAATAGCCATTAAATGGTCCCAAAGGTGTGTAATTATGTACTGGGGGTTGCTCTGCTATCCACAGGGGAGGAGGAGGCATATGGAATCTAAGGGTATATCTTAATATGACATAATTCTTTCACATATGAATGATGGTTGATATCCCCACAGTAAGGACCAAGCATTTGGGATTTTGCTGTGCTACCACCATTGTGATAAAATGGGTGTGGTTTGAAGTGGGTGTGGTTTCAAAAAGGGGAGTGGTCAAAACTGGCTTCCATTAGCGGCCCTCCACCATGTATGCTAGAGAAATTTCGGCCCTCGGCACCGTAGAAGTTGGACAGCACTGATATAAGGTATGAGTGTGCTCTAGGTCTTTAAAGAGGTAGTTCACATTTAAGGTAACTTTTAGTGTGTTATAAAATGGCTAATCCTTATCTTTTCAGACTCAGGTGACCCCTGCAGTGAGGCTACAACTTTATACAGATTGTTACTTTTTACTACTTATCTTTCTATTCAGCCCTGTATGATTCATAATTTAGTCTGTCATTTAAACTACTGCCTGGTTGCTAGCTACCAGATAGGTAGCAGAATTTCAAACTGGAGAGTTGCTGAACAAAAAGCTAATAATTGAAAAACCACAGATAAGAAAAAATGTGCAAGTTCTCTAAGCATAGCACTCTCTGCATCATACTAAAAGTTAATTTTAAAGTGAACAACCTCTTATTAGCCACTCTGTGGCTAACTGGATATACAGATGTAACAGAACAAGGTCTGTTTAAGAAGTGGTGAATTTAAATACTCATTCAGCAGCCACCTTCTATATACTGTACACTATAGCTACAGCTAGCCACATTGTGAATGCGGGTATCTAAACCAGAGGCAGAAAAACATCAGACTCATTAACTAGATATTGGACAAATATGCTCCTTGATTGTAAGAAAACCATAGCAATCTGGGACTAGATGTTTTTTAGCCAGCTGCAGTTAACATAATGAAAGCAAATGGGTAACTGCTCAGGTACAGATTTGCCCAGTTCTGGGAAATCAGATACAGTGTGCTTGGTTCTACTTTAGGGCATTGGGTTAACATTTCTATGTTCACAATAATCATTGCTTACAGTTTAGTGTATAGGGCATGTAGTTGCAATGAACTGAATGCAGGTTAAAATTGCCAGCAAACTGAAAAATTTGCATGGTCCCACTAGACAGAGAAAGAGGAACTGCAAAGATGTCAAAAGATTCTTTTCACCCTTAGGCCTCGTGTTACTATGCTGTGATGATAGCCTGGTATCGCAAGGAAATACATGCCGGAAATTATACAACAAAAGGATAAGAAGTCTAACAATTCACTCCTTGCAACCTGCAATCCTTCTCAGTACAGAATGATGCCTTATGCGCCATAACAATGATTATTATTATTACCCTTTATTTATATAGAACCACCATGTTACATAGCGCTTACAATGGAAGTACCTATCATTAATTACCCATGTCATATTTTCTATATAGATACCCTAGGTCCTGTGCCTAGGGCAGCATCTTCAAGGGGGCAGCCCCAATCCATTCATATGCACTAATTGTAGTGTGAATGTGCCACTCTGATTGGAGATTGGACATTACTAGGACGGCGCAATATATTAACCTAGCTGTATAATTTAATGAAAGAATGCATTTAGGTAGTGCCCTTGTTAGAAATGGACTTAGGACCCTACTGCTGCAAGGCACCAGTGCTAACCACCGAGCTAATCAATTAATTATAGTTGCCAACTGTCTGTAATTTACCAACAGTGTGATTGTCACACACCCCCAGGAATTATTTTAGCTCATCAGTAAACAACCTATTACCAAGTTTATCTCTTTGCAAAGGGAGATGTAAAGTCAATGACAGCTGATGGCTCAAATAAAGTAATATTCCCATACTTGCTTTTTCCCCTTTGCATCATGGTTTGTTTTAAGAACCAATTTGTTGCAAATACACTCCTGACTGTTGCTATGTAGTTAATGCATTTATCTCCTATGCTAAGCATCACTGTTTACCATTCTTAAATACTGACTTTTCATACCATATGTTCACAAGACTAGCGCATGTAGTCATTTTATGAGTAGCTAGAGAAAGCAACACTTTTCTACTGATCATTCCCTGACATCAGCTACTGAGCAAAAAATAGGAAGTATGGGCCGAGTCTTAAATTGGGACATACAGTTTCACCCTAAAAAGAAGTATACCCTTGGGGCAACTGATTAAGCCTGTTAAAGGACATGTAAAGCCTACATTTGCCTACAATATATATTAGTTGGGCACGTCACCCCCACCCAAATGGCATCATTTCTACTGCATATATCCCCTCCGCTTGCCAGCACCATCACATTTTCCTAAAGCAAATAGCAGCTTTCACCCGGGGGCCATTTTTCCTCTGATACATAATCAGTTACATTTAAATCTGCAAACAGCATACACACACAGACCCTTATTCAGCATACATTTCATCAAGAATACAGGCTCACACTGGCACAACTGTCTCTGATAAAAGTTCTGCTTTGTTTGAGCAATGTAATGGTAAAGCTGAGCTCAGGAGAAAAAAATTGAAGCAGCCAGCTAGAGCTGAGTTTCTATGGGAACCAGCAATGCCATCTCTTCACTGGCTGCTAGACTGGGGGGCGTGTTTAGTAATCTGAGCTTAGAACAACTGAGCATGCCCACAAGCCAACAGCCAAAGCAAATTCCTGCGGAAGGGGGCTGAGTGGGTTACAGGAGGAGAAGGAAATCTAAGTGATTAAGGAGATGTTGCAGCCTTACTAATAACCTCTGGACAACCAGTGTGGCAGGTATTGAAAGATTTCAAAGAGGCTGTTCACTGATTAAATTTTTGTGTGTGGGGTTTACATGTCCTTTAAACCAGGGGTTTTTAAACTGTGAAGCTGAGGACACTTAGGGGCTGATTTATCGATGATCATTTTTTCTCTCACAATTTGTATTTTTTTGCGCTAATAATCCAGACTTTTTAACTTTCAAAAAAACAAATATTTTGCTGTTTATTATGCATTAAAACCACATAATGCACGAATGTAAAAATATGCAATCTAAAAGCTTGGGAGGTTATGTAGAAGTCAATGGGAGCTGTCCTAGGAATTTTCTTGTAGTCCTTTCATTTCAAGATTTTTTTCAAATTTTCTTGGGGAGCTAATCGAGCTGTAATGTAATGATGTCTCTGTCTCATCATCTATAGGAAAGCACTTCGCTTGTGGCCATATAATGATTTATATGGCCACTGAACTTGTAATATCCTTATATTTAAAAATAGTGGGTAAGATTCTCTATCTTATCAGTGATCTCTGCATGCTTTTCTGCAGCTCCCTGAATTGCTTCAACCTGCACTGCCTTGCATTAAAGGAAAGAAGAAAAAAAAAAGTTAATGAATACTTACCAGGAATCCTTACCAGGAATCCTTACCAAAAGGTATAAAAATGACAAACCTATCAACAGCAACAACATGAACAGTTTATTTTAAAGACACATTCATGTAATGCACAATTGCATACAGATGGTTTATATTCCTTTTAAGCCCTATCAGTGCAGAAGGGTACATCTGAGAAAGAAATGGTGAATAAGTTGACTGAGGCTAAACCAAAAAAATCTCCACAGGTTACTGTTGCACCATCAGCAGTAGTGGTCTAACATAGACAGAATCTGTCATCTCAAAAATATCACAGACAGAAATCCTGCTACTAAAATATATAACCAGAGATCTCACTATAATAGTGGCCTAGTTTGGGAGATTCTGCAATACAACATACAGGGCCAGATACAATTCAATGTAAAAAAAACAAAACAAAAAACAACAACTTATGAAACTTAAAAAAATTATGGTTTAAAACATGACAGCTCAATAGATGTCAGAAAATTTGAAAACTGAATTAAGAGATACACTTTTCTCAGAACATTTAATGTGGGATATAATGTGGTAAGCCATTATTTTGCTTACAGCATTCTAGTCTTTCATGGTTGTTACAAGATGATAGGAACTATCCTTGATATGCTAATTGCAATACCAGTAGAAACTAACTCTATATTTTGAGGGTTGCTATTACAGTGTGTTTAAAGTGCAATATGGCAGATTCTACTTATTATGCTTAAATACTAATATTACACTTATGTTGTGATGCATGTTATAGCTATAACTCTCTTACTCTCTAAGCACTTTAGCCATAAACGATAAGACTGCAAGTACTTGTGCAGCTTTATATATAACCAGCAAAAGAACAATAGGTACATTCCTCCATATCTCCTTCTTTATTGTGCTTCATCCTCTATATACATTTATTTACACATGCACATTTCAAAAATAATTTATATAGTGAGAAGATTGTTCCAAAAAAAAACACAAAAAAACCCTTTACTATACTATAGCCTTGTCCATAAGTGACAAAGTGAACATACAGTTCCTAATGGATTATCTTGCTGCTGGGCTCGATGCCCAGCAATGTGGAGTACACACCCATGGGAGAGGGAAACTAAAGACCTAAATCATTGGCCATTGTTGCCTGTTTCTTTATCTAGAATACTGCCTGCAGGAACATTCAAGCATGTTTTATTTCTGTTAAGAACCATATTAATTATTTATGTGCCACCATGTATATTAATAGACTGACTGGCAGCACAGAGTGAGACTAAGTGATTTTACTAAATCTGACAAAAAGGCCAGACATGTTAACAGATGTGGCTGCTTTATATTAAACAGGATAATGCAGCTTTTACCTCTGCTGTGATGGGGACATAAAAAGAAGATTGTCACAGTTATTTCCCTATACTTTGACATAGTATAACTAATAATAATATTTTGAAATACTATATACTATATAAGTATCATGCACAGGCCTACTGAGTAATTTTACAAATTAAAATTTGAAATGCCCAGCACAACAGAGCCTGGGCATATTTTACACACATTATGAATTTGGCACTGGGATAAATTTCTAGACTTACATGGCATACATTATGCTCCAGTTGCCCTTGTGCTTCCAAAATGTAATACATTTCTACTTGGTTTGATGGTATCTAGTTCTGGGGTTATCACAAACTATAGAGCAGGTACTGTTGTGACACACATTATACATTTTGTAAATGTAATCACGTGACCAGTCACTATTAGGTCCACACCCAATTTTCACCCTTTTGAATAATTTGAATACATTGTATATTAACATATCCAGGATACAAATGACCTATCATGCCCTAAATGGGCTTCTGTCTGCAATTTTATGTTACATATGCACCTGGGTACTAAAAAAGTTGTGTGTATATTACATAGATTTACACACACATACAGTTGAGATTTATTACAAAGATGCCAGTCAACTGGATATTCAGAGGAGCCAGGTTGTTTGTTTGTTTAAAGGGGTGTCCCCTTTAAGGTAACTTTTAGTATGTTAAAGAATGGCCAATTCTAAGCAACTTGTCTTCATTATTTATTTTATATTGATTTTGAATTATTAACTCTTTGCAGCTTTTAAATGGGGGACACCAACAACCAAAAAACTATTTTTCTGTTAAGTCACAATTTTATTGTTATTGTTAATAAAGTATTTTTCTATTTAGGTCCTCTCCTATTCATATTCCAGCCTCTCATTCAAACCACTGCCTGGTTCCTAAGGTAATTAAGATTATAGCAACCAGATAGCTGCTAAAACTCCAAACTGAAATTCTGCTGAAAAAACAGTGAAATTACTAAAAAACTACAAATAATAAAAAAAAATGAAGACCAGTTGCAAATTGTCTGAAAATATCACTCTCTACATCATACTAAAATTGAACAGTAGTTCCCAAATAAGCATTCATAGAACAGAAAACAGTTATACAGGGATAAGTCTGATAATTGCCCCTCCCTGAAGGAAGTGGTAAGCTCTGTGTGAGCCCAATTTCTCTTGTTATCTGTTTGTCTAGGGCAGGGCAGAACAAGTCAGATAGACTTACATTCCTAGTATATAGCCCTAGGATACAATGTAATTCTAGATTTCTGGACTGATAGACTGCTACAGAAACATGCCAATATATGTGAACCTACTTGCATACTTGCATAGACTCATCAATCATTTCAACATTAGTTTGCTTTTAGATTACGGTGTTACAGTATTTGCACATCACCACGATTATGTCTTACCTTTGCAAGTATCGACAAATTCTTCATAGGTTGCACCCTGTTCTCCTGGGACTATTGTATGGCCATCATATATAAATGTTACCCTTGAGGAACAAAAATAGATACATATAAATGTAAAGCTGATTAAACACACAGTAACATAAAAAAAGAAGAACAAGATTGTACAGCTATTCTTAACCTACCACTTGGGTCCCTATACTGTTTTGGGCAGGTCTCTATGACCCCTTTTAATAAAGTAAAATTCACTGCTATGATGAACATCAGTGCCTAATTAATTATGAACTAGTGTTTTAAGTCACAGAGCAGACTCTGAGAATTAATTAAGGTCCCCAGAGAAGAAGGTTCAAAAACTTTACAGTGTAACATGTCGCTCCTAAACTACAACACCCAGTATCCTCAATAGCTGCAGTCTGACATCTACTACATAGAAATATTGTATTGTATCGTATCATTAACAATTAAATATAAGAAAATATGCACTCATACAGGCACGGAGCCATGGTTCTCTCTATCTATAGTCTATGATATAGTCATGTGAAAAAGTTCTTAATTAATAAGTCTCTTTCAATATTTACAAGTATCATAAAAACCCTATAATATAATACAAGTAAATAAAATGAGACGTACTGAGTAATGCAATGAAAATCTAACGTCTCCATGGAATTTACTGAATGGCATATTATGGGTATATGGATTATTCTAAGGGAGCCAATATGACAGAACAAGGCAAGACTAAGTGCTACTTACCAGCTCGTTTCATTGGTATCATCTCTCACCAGATTGTAAGCTTCTCTGCACGCTTCCTTGTCAATTTTTGTTGCCATTTGAGGATGCTCTAAATTCTATTCCGGGTCCACCAAACAAATAGATTTGGAAGTGCGGAAAGTAGGACAATCCCCCCTCTTAAATCCTTAAAGCAGCTCAGTGGCAGAATCCAAGGCAGTGGCAGGAGAGTGGGTGATCGAGCTCCGCTGGGTGCCTCCTCTGCAGCCACTGATCAGCTCCACTGAATGATGTGAAAGCACAGCACAGGCTTAGACTGCGGAGATTTGTTCCCTCCCTTATAAAACCTTTTCCCCCAAAGTAACCACTTGACACAGGAAGAAGTACACTGACACCAAGATTCTTTTGTGGGTAGGGTTCGGCCACAGCTTTATTAAAGAGATACAACGAAAAGTAGTCCTCACCATGTATTTCAAAATTTCCCAACCCTGCAGGGTGATCTGTATAGCAGAGGGGAGGGGAGAGCTATAGGAGTGTTCTCTTTTTCCCCCGCCTGTAACAGGAGCTGTTAACCCCTTTGTGTGCTGGAGGGAATTGGGCTCTTGCTGTCTTCACAGTCCCTCAGCGCTTTCCTTAATTACTTCAGCGCTGTCCAGACTGCGGAGATTTGTTCCCTCCCTTATAAAACCTTTTCCCCCAATGTAACCACTTGACACAGGAAGAAGTACACTGACACCAAGATTCTTTTGTGGGTAGGGTTCGGCCACAGCTTTATTAAAGAGATACAACCGAAAAGTAGTCCTCCCATGTATTTCAAAATTTCCCATCATTACAAACAACTTATTTGTTATTATAACGGATGCCGGCCACTGCAAACGCAGTGGGCATGTGAAAAACACCAAACCAACCGGACTTAAATGGCCAAGGACTATCCCCGCCAGGAGGAGTTCATGTATACCTACTTGAACTCCGACCCCCACCCACCAAGAGCCCTAGAGCCCTTTCAATGTCGTCCTGTAAACCGGACAAGAAAATATCTTGCCCTATGTCATTGAGGTGTACTCCGTCCTGTGTCATGAATCTATAAGTGTCACCTTCAAGGTGGATGTGCCGCCATGCTACCCATCCTTTATTCCTGACGAAACGGGATATCCTTGTATTAAGGAGCCTGCGCGCGCAATCGATCGCAGTTAGGTCCCTAGCCCCTCTCCATGTTAAGCTGGGGACAATTTCCGACCACACAATGATTGGGTTAGTGAACAGTGAGGCGCAGCGTTCTAAATCTGACTTCATTATTGTTATTAGCTCGGACACCTTAACCGCGCCTAGGTCGTTGCCCCCTGCATGAATGACCAATACCAGTGGGCCGTTATAGATTTTGCTAAAGGTGAACACTTCTGGTAGTACTTGTAGCCACCGCAAGCCGCTAATTCCCTTCCAAACCATGTCAACCCCTTGGAAGCCGAGGTTCCTGCCTCCTGGACGAATAGCCGCCCGCCTCTCTGCCCGACGGAGGTAGGAATGCCCGACCAATAGGATTACTGGCGTATTGGAACCTGGGGAGAGAACTGATTAATTATCAGGTTGGGACGGATATATGCAGCAAAGCAGTTTGACTTCCACCTTCCCACTGACTTTACTGACGACTCGCTAAGGCCTTGTAAGCATGCTTCTGTTGCAGCGCCAATCCTGAAGGAGTGCGTGCCAAACTCCTTTTTGTCCAGGCCCAGATGCTCCAGGCATCTGTTGAAAAGGCGGCTAAACTGATAGCGTGCGAGGGGGGAGCCATCCTCGTGTACGAGGAAATTTGAGCCTGCGCTTCGCCGCGCCGCAAAGGTGCTAATCAAGTGTACAGGGCAAGCATGGCCTTGGATAGCGGAGATGGTCACCCAGCAGCCCCTTCCCATAACATCGGTTTTTGACCTGCCTATCCGGAACCTTATAAATTTTTTGTTTACTATCATGTCCTCTTGCTTCAGACCGCCCGGCTTTTTGGCGCTCGGGGGGACAAGCTCGCTAATGCGAAGGGCCCCGAAGAAGGCAAGGCTGAACGCTGCTCGGAATAGTGCAGTCTCGTATGGAGACTTGCAGATTACCTGAAGTGGGGCTAGTAAGCGCTGTAGCAGCTGGAAATCCACCGGCCTGTGCGTGTCCCCCTTTTTCCCCACTCGCCTCCAGCCCTTGAGGGCCTGTGTAATTATGAAGTGCTTAGTGACATCCTGCCAACCTAGAAGTTTAAAGAAGAAGGCCAAGCCGGTGAGGCGCCTTTGCACGGAAATTGCTGACCCGCCCCTGGCTCGCAGCGCTACCAGGTAATTAATAGTACTGTCGCATAGCTGGCGAGTATCCTCGCTGTTCCTGCCCTTAGCAAATTGTAACCACTCGCTCCATGCGTTACCATATGCTTGCCACGTTGCTGGGGTGACCGAGGACCTAACCAGGCTCAGCAGTTGTCCTCCACCAGACGCCATAGGAATAATGGGCATTCTGCTCCCTCCCGTTCCGTATCCGGCACCAAGTCTCTGAAGGTCCCCCACTGAAAATGAGAGAGAGCGTCAGCAGCAACATTTACACGTCCCGGCACATGCCGGGCGCGGAACCATATATTGAGCTCAAGGCAGCGTAGGACCAGATGTCTTAGCAGAGCGAGTACTGGTAGTGAAGAGGAGGTTAACTTGTTTATTGCGAATACTACGCTCATATTGTCTGTCCAGAAACAGATCTTTTTTCCTGATATTCTATGACCCCAGATTTCCACCGCCACCACGATGGGGAACAGTTCCAGCGGTCAGGTTTTTGCATAGCCCTACCGGGGCCCAGTTATCAGGCCACTGTTCTGCGCACCAGGTCCGGGCCAGGATGGCTCCGAAGCCTGTGGAGCCGGCAGCATCCGTGAATAAACCCAGTTCCTCGTTGGACACTTCAGTGTCCATGAGGCACGTGTGCCCGTTGTATTGCTCTAAAAAGGTTTGCCAGACCTTCAGGTCTTCCCGTAACTGCTTTGTTATCCTAATAAAGTGATGGGGCTGCTTAATGCCACATGTGGACAAGGATAGCCTCTGCGAGAAAACCCGTGCTATGGGCATAATGCGGCAAGCAAAGACCAGCAGACCCAGTAAGGACTGCATGCTGCGGAGCGTTACTTTTTTTGCTACTGTGACTTTGGCTACTGTGCTTTTTAGTTTTTGCAGTTTGTCGTCGGGGAGGCGGAAGACTAGCTCCACCGTGTCGATTTCAATGCCCAGAAAGGATAAAACGGTGACCGGGCCTTCCGTTTTTTCCTTAGACAAGGGGACTCCAAATTTTGCCATGAAAAATTGGAACGTGCTCAGCAGCAGTTGGCACACATTGGTGTTTTGGGGACCTATGAACAGGAAGTTGTCCAGGTAGTTGATGACGGAGTTATGCCCGGTTTCGTGCCTCACTACCCATTCTAAGAACGTGCTAAAGCACTCGAAGTAGCGACAAGATATTGAGCAGTCCATGGGAAGGCACAAATCGTAGTAGAACTGGCCTTCGAATTGGCAACCCAATAGATGATAGCAGTCGCTGTGTATCGGGAGAAGGCGGAATGCAGACTCGATATCTGACTTGGCTAGTAGTGCACCCTTTCCTGCCTGTCTCACTAGGGATACCGCCCGGTCAAAGGATATGTATGAGACTGCCGCCACTTCCTTGCTGATCCCGTCATTTACCGATATTCCCTTCGGGTGTGAGAGGTAATGGATGAGCCGGAATTTTCCAGGCTCCTTTTTTGGCACGACACCCAAAGGGGAAACGCGTAAATTTGGGAAGGGCAGGGATGGGAAAGGGCCAGCCATGCGGCCCAGGGCTACCTCGTTCTGCAGCTTTGCTGCCACTATTTCCCGGTTCTCCGGTACACATTTCAGGTTTTCTGCAAAAATTGGTTGAGAATTTGGTGTGAAGGGGATGAAGAAACCGTAGGTAAACCCGTCCCTAATTAACGCGGCTTCCCCCTTCCTGTGGTATTGGTCTAGCCATGGCGACATCTTTAGGACGCTCACTGGCGTCCTCGCCGCGAACCATTGCCGGAGTTTTTGGTGGCACCCTGGTCTTTTTAAAGCATCACAGGGCCGAATGGGCCCCGCCACAGAAATTGGATTTGTGCTTGAATTTGCAGTTCCCGAAGAATCTGCAGTGCCCTTCGTTGAAGAGCCAGCAGACTCCGGGACGTCTTGCTGCCGCTGCGCCTTGGGACCCGGTAGAGGAAGGCGCAGCGGCACTGTGTTAAAAGGGCGGTTTTGGGGTCATCATGATCCTTAGCCATGCATCAGTGGCTTTTATATCCCAACCCAGCTCTGGTTTAAGGGCTAGTCTGTGTCTAAATTCCTCATCGTAGCGCCACCATGAGGCGCCCCCGTGTGTCCTATAGGCGAATAGCTCTGAGCATTTTGACGGATATTTTTGGCCTATGATGCAGGCCAGGACCGAGAATGCTTGTAACCAGTTGCCAAAAGTTTTTGCCACCTTTGGCTTTTTGTCGTCTGATTTGTCAAATCTCCTTTCCTTGTCCACTGTGGGCTGCTCAGGGGAGACGAGGGACCATATATCCACGTACTCGTTCTTCCAAATTTTTTCCCTAGTCTCCCCTGACAGGTGACAGCCCAGGGGGGATACCCCACAGAAGTACGTATCCTTCAACGGACAAGGGAATGAGATATTAGTGTGAGCGGTAGAGGGGCCTATTTTTTCCATGATGGCTTGCAATTCAGCCAAAATTTCCGTGCTACTATTTGCTTGCTGGCCCCACGCCCTGGCGCATGAAAGTTCACCTGCTGGGTTCCAGTCGTGCTCTGGTTGGTTGTGGCTAGCCGGAACCGGGCATGCAGGTGCTGCTATTGGCTGGGATCTCGAGTTGTACCCAGATGTGTCACATAGCCTAGGTCTGCCTTGGTGGTAGCCAGTGTCAGCTGGTCTGGGACTGCCATGATGAAGGGGAACTCTGGGTGAGGTTGATCGTGTGGAGGCAGCCCTCCGTACGACCGTGCTCCAAGTCGGGGTGGTGACCGGTTGGTGGCTGGCCGACACCCCGCTGGTCGCGCCAGTGGAATGGCGCCTGTGTGCCCCGGTGTCCTGAGTGGCCCTTGGTGCAGGTGTGCCCACCAGGGCCGCCATCAGAAATCACGGGGCCCCTCACAACTAAATTTTCTAGGCCCCACTCCTCCCACGCCCCCAATGGCCCCTCCCCCAGTGACCCCTCCCATCAATACAAAGTACACACAGACATTGGTAGCCAGGGCCCCCTAAAACATTGGTAGCTAGTGCCCTCCTAAAACATTGGTAGCCAGGGCCCACTAAAACATTGGTGGTCCTCCCCCATACTATTGCCCGCTCCCCACTGCTTACTGCTTCCTCCCGTGTCCTCCGGCTCCCCGCCAGCATCCTCCAGGGCCCCCCAAGCATCCTCCAGCTCCCCCAGCATCCTCCTGCTTCCCCCAGGCCCCCCCAAGCATCCTCCTGCCCCCCCCAGCATCCTCCTGCTTCCCCCAGGCCCCCCCAAGCATCCTCCTGCTCCCCCCCCAGCACCCTGCTGCTTCCTCCAGGGCAATCGCTTGTTTTGTGCTTATGCTAGTACCCGTAGTTATCTCCCAGGCTGATGTATATATATTTTGTGGCTGTTAAATCAGCCTTAACAATTACACTTGTGATCTGTGGGGGATGCTGGGAGTTGTAGACTGTGTGGTTTTTTTTTTTAGCACTTTTTAAAAAAATTTCTTAGGCAAATTGTTTTTTTTTATCTTGTTTAGTGTTTTTAAACCATATATATATATTTACTATATATTTTTTTCTATCCTGTAAATGTGGGCTTCTTTTCGTTGTAAGGGTAGGACACCCCCCCTGCTGCTTACTGCTGTTCCCCTGCGTCCTCCAGCTTCCTTGACGTCCACCGCTATGTCCCACTGCTGTCTGCTACATCTGCGCTTTTATAAACGTTGCGCCCCGTGCGTGTGACGTCATACGCACGGGGCGCAACCATATATAAGCGCAGATGGAGCAGGGAGCACCGGGACATAACGGAGGACGCCAGCAGTAATAGGGCCCGGACTCGTTTAAAGGGGGCCCGAGCTAAGAAAACTCTATCACGGCCGGGCCCCCTTTAAAGTTAGAAACGTCCGGGCCCGGGATGACTGTACCCCCTGTGCCCCCCTGATGGCGGCCCTGGTGCCCGCCAACTGCTGGGCGCGACTGGCGTGTGCCTGTGCCGGGGGTTGGGTGTAGAAAACTTGAGGGAACAGCTCCGAGCTGTATGATACGGGTGGGGAGGGGGGGGGAAGTGGGCTGCGTGGAGAAGAAATGGTCTGGTGACAGGCTGGGTGACCTAGATAGAGCTTCCTCAAAAAGGAGTTCTCCTTCCTCAACCTCCTGTAAGACAGGGGCCCTGTGCCTGATGTCTACAAGAGGCCCAGTGCTGCAGTGGGGGTTGGGGGTGGGGGTGGTGAAAAGGGGTGCTAGGCTGACAGGTACACTGGGCTGAGGGGCTGCCTCAGCCATGGGGGCTGTACTGTTTTGAGCCTGGGGGGCTGTACTGTTATGCGCCTGGGGCGCTTGGGGGGGCCTGCGTGTGGCCCTCCTCGCCTTATTGTGACTGGTGGGGGGCTTATGTGTGGGGGCCGCATTGGTGGCAGTGGCGGCGCCACGTGACGTCACGCGGGCACCGGTCCTGACCTCCGCGCGCTGCCTTGCCGACACGGCAGTCGGCGGTTGGGAGGCAGCGGCGGAGGTCATGCGCCGGGCGGTTCGGGGAGGGCTGGGACGCAGGCGGGAGGGAGGGCGGGAGCGGCGAAGCGGGCGTCTGCTGGCGCCGCTCGCTGCTTGCCTCGGCTGTACCTGTGTGCTGGGGGAGCCGAGGAGCTGTTGCAGCCAGCCGGCTCCCTCGGCCGCTAGCCTGGCCTGAACCTGCTGTATGAGCTCGTCGCTCATGGCAGGAGCGTTGCAGGAAGGCAGAGGCAGATGAGGGGGGGTGAGCAGATGAACGCTGGCAGAGATGATCCTCCGTGTTGCAGCTGCTGCCAGTGGGACGCTGCAGGGTGATCTGTATAGCAGAGGGGAGGGGGGAGCTATAGGAGTGTTCTCTTTTTCCCCGCCTGTAACAGGAGCTGTTAACCCCTTTGTGTGCTGGAGGGAATTTGCTGTCTTGCTGTCTCCACAGTCCCTCAGCGCTTTCCTAAATTACTTCAGCGCTGTCCAACCCCTTCAGCCAATCCTCTCATGCTAAACTATTGGCAGCGACAATCAGTTTTTTTTTTGCCGGGGGAAGTTGTGATGTCAGATTTCCACCAATGAAATGCTAGTGGGCTGGATTCACCCCTTCGGCTGAGCCGTCCAATGGTTGTTACCTCCTCTGCCGCTGTCTGCTTCCTGTTAGAGTTGCCCCAAGTCGCAAGGCATTACTGGGACTTCCATGAGAGTGATGTCATGAGCCTGTCTCTAATCAGAGTGAATGGAGGGGCACATAAGCTAAATATCCCCTAAACGTTTCTGGTAGAAGCTTTTTAGCCTGGTTAGATACGTTTGTTTGCTGAAGGCAGAGCAGTGGGCTTTGCAGCACTAACAAACTACAGATACATGCATTTAATGGTTTGATCCCCTCACTCAGGAAGATGTGGCACAGATGATATACACTCGCTTGGGACAGCAATGAAGATAGTTGGTTTGCAGGTAGGGTGAATGCGATGAAGGTGGAGGGGAGACAGTATGGATATTTGGCCTGCTGATGGGTGCTTCTAACTTGGCAGAATCCATTAATCTAGAGTGCTAGCTACGGAACTGTATGACGGGTTCATATAGGAAATAAGATGGACATGGGGTGTCGGCAATTACACGCTGTTTGGTTCAGCAGAGTCATCCTGTCATGTTTTGGTAATGGCTTCAGAGCTGCACGGCTTTCCACAATTTCAATTATACCTTGGGTTTGATATAGCCGCCTAGTGACTAAGAGAGAGAATTACCAGCGTCAACTTGAAACGTTCGCGTTTTAGGGTGCAGCTCCCCCTTGGTATGTTATAGAATGGATTATTCTTAGCAACAATTCAATTGGTCTTCATGTTTTTGTTGTTTTTAAATGATTTGCATTTGCAGGCAAACACTAATTGCTCAGTGGTTTTACAATATTATTAATATTGCAAGTTTTTATTACTGATTTTCTTTTCAGGTCTTCTCCTGTTCATTGCATAATCTATCATTCAAAGCTAGGTTGCTAGAGTTAACTGGATGTTAGCAACTGGTTAGTTGCTGAAAGTCTAAACTGGAGATATGTTAAGCAGTAAGCTAAATAATTTCTGTGTTTGAGGGCATCACAGATCTTTACAATCATTTTGGTATAATCTATCTTAGAGTTAGACACATAGGGCCTGATTCACTAAAGGGCGATAAAACGTGCGCTATTCTTATTGTGCGCTAAAATTTTTACTGCCGCTTAATTTCGGCAATTTTTCGCACGATTCACTATAAGCATACTCGTGCTTTTTTACGCGCGATATTGCAAGCGTTATTTAAGTCGCGAAAGACTATTTCAATGCGGTATTTGCCTGTACATGCGCTAAATTACGCGAATAATCGCCGAATATGAATGGTAGCATAGAAATGGTGTATAAAAATTGTCGAAGCATATAAATGGTGTATATAAATATTAGCCACATATAAATAGTAGATGCTTATAAATAGTAGCCACTAGTGATGAGCAAATGTGTTCTGGTTTCTTTAGTGAAAAATTAGCAAATCTTTCGAAAGATCCCCGAAACGGCAAAAATGTTGTGCGGGCAAAAAAATTGTTGCCCGTGACTATTATTTTTTGACACTTGTATCAATTTGTGGATGTGCGGTGAATTTTGGCGTGGCAAATTTTTTCATGCGTTTTGCCATTGGCGGATTGTTTTGCGAAACGCATGAAAAAATCCGCCGCGAAATAATTCAACGCACGTCCAAAAATTCGCTGCGAATCCATGCCTGGCGAAACATTTCATCACTTGTAGCCAAATAGAAATAGTTGCGCAAATGAACGCACGCCATGTTAGCCATACACGCCAATACTTGCGGAAAATTACTGTATTAAAAATGAACATTTCGCTGCAAACTGGCGGCTGCGTCACTCTGGGGGAAACACAGACTTGAATAAATAACACTGTAAGTCCATATTTTATTGCACAAAATCATTTACAGTACTTTTGTATAATTTTTCGCCTGCCTGTAGTAGGTGTTAATTTTCGTATAGCCGAATGCGATATTTAACGCGCAAAAGTTATAGTGAATCATGCGATCGTATTCTTTTCAGCGCGGAAATTAACGCAAAACGGTAAAACTAGTGCGAGAAATACCCCATGCGAAAATGGCGATTTTTCGCACGCGATAATACTATGGTGAATCGCGCGCAAGTTATTTTGCGTTTTTTAACGCGAAAAAGCATGCGATAATTTTTATCGCCCTTTAGTGAATCAGGCCCATAGAAGTTTGATGAGAAATATTGACCAAATGAAGACGTAGTGTTGAAAGTATCTAGCTGTTAGTAAATGTACACTAATATGCCATGTGCTGCCCTACAAATAAAACAACAGAACTGGTCACCCAAGTGGTAAAACTTATGCTCTGTATAAGCAAATCTTTATTAATGCTTCTGTTTTGTATTTGTTAATTTAAACCTATATATTATTTCACAAAAAAGTATCCATAGTATCAACTTCCCTTCAATTGCTAACTTGAAGTATAATATAACATGGCATGTTTTCTTTCTCTTTTGTGCTTTTAGTTCTATGTGAAACCAAGACATCTGGAAAAAGTCAGAGGCATGTCAACAGTACTGTGCTCTTACCACTAATAAGATAATAAATAACCAGAGCTGATTATGCAAAGGATTGCTTATGCTGGTGAATGTATCCAGACAGCTTAATCCACCAAACATGGTAAATGGTAGTTGGAAATATTAGCTATATTTCAAAGTGGAATACTGCATATTTAGGCTCATTTACTAACCTGTTATGGAAACTTAGCAAATTCTCTGACACAGGTCCAAAAGGGTTTTATCAGTTGGTCTGAAATCCAGTGCTTTGTGAAATTTCATTGTAATTTCATAATTGGTGTTCCTAGTAGATATAGCTGTATTTAAGTGATAAAAAGATGACAATACTATATTAGCTGTGTTCTGAGCTGCATTCTGTTGTATCCCACAGCCCTAGGATAACTGATTAATCTTTAGCATTTTTTTCCCCAAAGAGAGCTATCTAAAGCATTATGGAGGGTTCCAGGCAGACTCGAGTGTCCCGGCCACACAAGATCAGTGAGTCATCAAAGGTATTTATTATATTGCATTATTTTACTTTATACCTTCTGCATTTTTTTTCTACAATTTCTTATAAAAATCCCGATAAATCTGTGTGCTCACAGTCTAAAGCTTGGTGCAAATGGGCAGATTTTCGATTTGGCCCACTGGGTTTTAGCAAATTTTAGTTTAGGTCTCAATTAATTGGTCACATGTTTTTAGTTATTTCTTGAGCTAACAGGGCAAAAATAGAAATTTAAGCCACTCCATGATTGATATTTGCAAGGTAGGTACATTATCAGCGCACAGTAACTTACCCTCTATAATGGACTGTTTCCTTGCCAGGATAAAACATGTAGTAGCTTCACTTTCCCTATTTGTCCAGTTTAACTCAAGAAATGACAAAAGCCATAGCTTTTTCTTTAGCCTTTAGGGCTTTAGTAGCATATGGGCTCTAACCCTTGAATTATCCCTAAGAATCTAAAACACCTTTCTAAGTCTGAGTAAGTAGTATTTATTCCTTCTCCATGATTTGTTTTCTAGTTTAAGATTTTTTTTTATTATAATAGTTTACATAAAATATATAACATATGCTCTGTTGTAATAAATTATATTTTAAAATAGAAGCATGTATCGTTCTTTTCTTTAAAAGTCTTTCATTTACAATATAGGAAACAACAGGAGTGCCTTGTAGAATACTGTTTATTCCTTTAATCATCCTCATTCTGCATATTAGTTGCCTTTTGTAATCTAAGTTTGGAGAGGTATCCGTTTGTGGTCTGTGTAGGTAATGATATGGTTTCAGTTAGTGAAAGCACTGTAATAGAACATCCGTACATACGGCTGGACAAGGAAATGATCAGAACTTACAATAATATAGTAAAGGCTTTACCTAGGTTGATAACACATGAAACACAAGATGCTTGCAGAATTAAAGCAAATCCAGTTCATTTCTTTTGGGGTTGAAATTCTGTTTTCTTAAAGCATAAAGCCAATGTGTTATAACAGAATTTAAAATGCATTTTGCTTATTATAGTCTCATAAATAAGCTGTAAGATTCAATACTGCCTATTTTAGTGTTATTGTCTTGACACTTATTTTCTGCTTATTGTTCATTGTTTAGCTATACAGATGGGAGGACCACTCTACACATGTTCTTCATAGTTTTAACGAGCAAAGGCAAAAAGGCCTGTTCTGTGATGTTGTATTGGTGGCAGATGAGCAGAGGGTCCCTGCTCACAGGAACCTCCTAGCTGCTTGTAGTGACTATTTTAATTCTATGTTCACTATTGGAATGCGTGAGGCCCACCAAAGGGAGGTCGAATTAGTTGGGGCTTCTTATATAGGACTGAAAGCTGTGATTGATTTCTTGTACAACTCTGACCTGTCCTTGGATGGTGGAAACATTGATTATGTTTTAGAGACAGCTCACCTTTTGCAAATCTGGAAAGTGGTGGACTTCTGCTGTGAGTATCTGGAGAATGAGGTGAGTGAAGAAAATTATCTTTACCTGCAAGAACTGGCTTCGATTTATTGCTTGGAACGCCTTGGTTCCTATATTGATTGCTTTATTCTACAGAACTATGCCACACTTTCCTTTACTGCTGACTTTTTGCAAAATATATCCACTCAGAAGATCTGCCAGTATTTAAGCAGCAACCAAGTGCAACATGTAGGTGAACATGATCTCCTGCAGTCTGCTCTGCAGTGGCTGACTCATTCTCCTGAAAGAGACAGCCTAGCTTATCAGGTGCTCCAGAACATTCGGTTTCAGCTGATTCCTAAGAGTGACCTCTTACACAGAGTAAAGCCGGCAGTATGCTCTCTCCTCCCAAAAGAAGCTAACTGTGAGAGTTTAGTGGAGGAAGCTGTTTATTATCATAATAATGTGTCTGCTCAACCATTGCTTCAAAATACCCGAAGCTCCCTGCGTGCTGGTGTGGAGAGACTCCTATTTGTAGGGGGAGAGGTATCTGAACATTGTCTTGAGCTGAGTGATGACGTCTGTAGTTTGGACATGACAAAGGAGCAATGGTTGTCTGAGACACAGCTGCCAGCAAGACGAAGTCATCATTGTGTCACGGTTCTAGGGGACTTCATCTTTGTTGCTGGTGGAAGTTTCTCAAGAGACAATGGTGGGGACGCTGCCTCCAACCTTCTCTACAGGTATGATCCCCGCTGGAATCAGTGGATCAAGGTGAGAGTTTAACACTGCTGCAAGCAGACCAAGTCTGCAATGTGGTGCTGCTACACCATTATCCATTATGTGTGGTAGTGTATTAGTTTCCATACGACATCCTCAATTCTCATTACATATCATGTGCCTCAATGCACTGATTGGTTTTTGCATAAAATTTTACAACAATCTAAGGTGGTGGCACTGTGAAATGCCCTAGATACTCATTCACCATATCATGTAATTTATATAGTTATAGATATGCCTGCGTGTCAGTCACAAGTTATGAAGTGCTTTCTGCCACTTTGCAAGTCAGTTGTGTGTGTGTGTATGTATATATATATTGTGTATTTGGTGTTGCCATTTCAAGACTTGCAACATTCAAATTGCCTATGTGCCACCACACCAATATATCTTTGAAAAAAATAAGTATCTTTCTGAATTCCCATATTTGTTCTAGATAACAATCAGGTTTTATAAAACAAAAAAATAAAGTACTTACCTATAAGAAACAATAAACACTTGTACAGGCAGCATTGTACAATCATTCTGCCACTTCATGTAGAAATGTGGCTGCTTCAGAAGTAGTAGAGATTTTTACTAAGGATTTACAACTGAATACTTAGGGGATTATTCATTAAAAATAGAGGATCAAAATTTGGTTAATTGATTTTAATTGTGTGTTTGTTTGATAGACCATGAGAAGATGCCACCACTCTTGGCACACCAAGGATTTGGGATGGTAGCATTGTAGTCTTCATACTCAAAGGATGGGGGGGGTAGCATGTGCTATACTGTAAATACTGCAGAGGCTGCACAAGCACCTTTCTTACCTAGTCCTGTAACATAATAAATAGATTTATTGGATACAAGTGAACTGCGCGAAGTATCTTAAAACATATGAGAGAAATACTGCAATGTGGGGAAAAAGCATAGCGAATTACACCAATCTGTGCCTAGCTCTTTATCCCCGTTAGTAAATGTGGCTTCTGGTGTTTTTTGCAGGTAGCTTCCATGAACCAACGTCGAGTGGACTTTTATCTAGCAGCTGTGTCTGATAGGCTTGTAGCAGTTGGTGGAAGGAATGAAAGTGGGGCCTTATCTTCCGTGGAATTATATTGCCCTCAGCAGGACACATGGACATATGTATCAGAGTTGCCAAGGTGAATGTTTTCTGCAATGATTTGTGCAATTTTGTACTGCACACTAAACAAATGATGATTGAAATTAAATAGCTTTCATTAAAATCTCTATATTTGTAATTGAATGAATACCCTAATTCTGGCATTGACCTACATTTTTCATCAAGCTATGTGTAATTCTTTTTCTCTATATTATTTAATATTCACCAATTCTGACCTTACGTTTTCTATGTGCTTACTTTGTACTGTTTTCATGTGAACAGTTTTATACATTATGTTTTAACATTTTATGAAATAGTTAAAACAATGTGCCCATACTGTAGGCTACACATTTTTAATGATAATAGATGTACAGGTATGGGATGTGTCTCCCATAGACCCAATTTTAATGAAATAAGACCATCTCCTATAGACTCCATTTTAATGTATGTATATCTTTGTATATCTTTATTTATAAAGCACTACTTATGTACGCAGTGCTGTACAGAAGAATACATTAATACAACCAGAGGATTATTAAGACAGATAGATACAAGATAGATACAAGATAAATACAGTTGCAATAAGTTAAGAGTCAAAGACACAAGAGGATGAAGGTCCCTGCCCTGTAGAGCTTACAATCTATTTTAATGACATAATTCAAATTTTTAAAAATGGTTCCCTTATTCTCTGTTATAATAAAACAGTACCTTGTACTTGATCTCAACTAAGATATAATAAACCCTTATTGGAAGCAAAACAATCCTAATGGGTTTTTTTAATGTTTAAATTATTTTTTTAGTAGACTTTGTCATGAATGGTAGATTTTGTCATGAATGGTGATCCAACCCGGAAGACCTCAGGACCTGTGTGTTCTAGATTATAGGTCCCATAACTGTATTTATAATGACTATTGTTTCCCAGAGATATATTGAAATTGTACACTGGTCAGGATCTCGCAGGGTCCTCTATACTTCTGGGCTCTCCTACAGCCACAAGTTTAGATAGCTAATAATTCACTCTACCATATAAAATTTTATTCTTGTAATATTGGTGTGTAGTCAGCCATCTCAGTGCATTGAGCTTTCAGAAAGAGCCAGCGCTACGCATTAGAACTGCTTTCAGATAAACTATTGTTTCTCCTACTCCCATGTAACTGGAGGAGTCCCAAGCCGGACTTAAATTTCTTACTATTGAGTGCTATTCTGATGTCTTCTGGGATCTGCTATCTTGCTACCTTCCCATTTTCTGCTGATTAGCTGCATGGGGGGGGGGGGGGGGAAGGGAGGGAAGTGATTTTACTCCAGTTAGTCGCAGGAAAGATAGTTTGTTTCCCCCAGGGCTGAGTCGTCGGATATGGAGGTACAAACAATAGGGATTTTACCTCCACCTGCAGATTCAGCCTTAAACGCAAATTTTGCTCATTTTAGCCTGCTCGATCACCAAGACGACCGATATCCACAGCCTTATATCAGTCGTCTCATCGAACCCCTCATACACGCACCAAATATTGTAAGGTTTTGGTGTGTGTATGCCAGCTGCAAATTGACTAGATAATGTATTGTTTACATACTTCTGGAGAGGAGAGGAAAGCCTTGCACTGTGCCACTGGGCAGCAGAATAATTTCTAAAATATCTCCTTAGGATAAGTCCCTACTTGACTGCTTTGTAAAAAGTATTTCAATTCACAAGGCAAATGTAGAGGCTGACTGAAGGACTTTGGAGGCCATGGCAAGAGTTTGGATACTTGTAAGAGACTGTAAAAATGAAGCAGTCGCTAAAAGAATATTTACAAATGGTAGCTGTGTGCAGGATTGGTTGAAGCAAGGAATGCTTAGTAGAAGCAGATTGCCGTACTTGAGATGTAAGATGATTAGTGCAAAGATTACCTCTAAGCAACTGGATTATGAGCTTTATGTAGAATTCTCACCCATGAAAGAGAGAGCTGTTGTTAAATTGACTGATGAGGAAAGGAATATTGGGTAACACTTTGAGAGATTACAGAGCAGTAAGTGGGGGATGTTAAGAGATGCAACTTTAGTGTGGGTATGTGAGCCAAGAGCATTAGGGTATAGATAAAGAGATTCTCTGTCCCAAATTTTTTTTCTTAATAAAAGACATTGTAATTCTATGCAACTTTCTAGTCTACATTAGTAAAAACCTTTCTATAGTGTTAAAATGATGTATAAATGTAATTGCTACTGAAAGCTGAATGTGTCTTCTCTGTAATCAGTCAGTTTAGCAGAACCCAGATTGATGTGGAAGAGAACTGACTCCTGTTTAAATCAGGGATGTGAATGGCCAGATGCAGCCCTTAAAGGATTTTTATGGCCTTCTGACTGCCAGTGGCCTCCATAGACTGCTGTATACAACATCATCATTTCATATAGTTTGACTGACCACTGCAGTGTATCTCAGTGCAGACGCAGAAGGGAACTGAGGCCAGTGGATCAGCTGATTCTCACCCTGCATTTATACACAGACCCAGAATCAGCCATGTCTGGCAGTGTTCAACACACTGAATGCCTCTGATTGCTTACAGAAAAACTTAATCAGCGGTTTCCAGATTTGTATAATTGTTTTGAAAGTAAAATTACAGTTGGGTGGTTATGTGGGTTTTAATAAATCTGGATAAATAATGAATACACCATAGGTAGTTGTTGATAATTTTGTCTTTTATTCTAGATTCACATATGGACATGCAGGAACGGTTCACAAAGAATTTATCTATATATCAGGAGGACACGACTACCAGATTGGACCATATAGGAAAAATATGCTTTGTTATGACAATCGTGCAGATGCGTGGGAAGAGAGGAGGCCAATGATCACTGCTAGAGGCTGGCACAGTATGTGCACACTGGAAGATAGCATATATTCTGTTGGTGGCAGTGATGATAATCTAGAATCCATGGAACGATTTGATATATTGAGTGTAGAGTGTTACAGCCCCCAGTGCAATCAGTGGACGCGAATAGCCCCATTGCTTCAGCCAAACAGTGAATCAGGGGTGGCTGTCCTCGATGGCAAGATTTACATTCTTGGTGGTTACAGCTGGGAAAATACTGCATTTTCCAGAACTGTGCAGGTATATGACAAAGAGAGACAAAGATGGGCCAAAGGAACTGACCTACCTAAAGCCATTGCTGGTGTGTCTGCATGTGTGTGCATACTGAAGACCGGAAATGATGAACAAAGCAAGAGAACAAAGACAAAAAGGCACTCTGATAGAGGCCGGTGAGCACAGGACTAACACAGTTTCTGTGTACTCTGTCTATTGAATTACAGAATCTCAACACAGCTCTGCAGGATTTCTGTGAAGGATTTGCTTATGTTAAAGTAACAGCTGTTGTTTTCTGTTTTAACTTTCTTTTTGAAATTTGTTTTTTATTTTTTAACAGTTTCATGCATTACATTTCATATACACTTTGTTTTCAGCTGCAGTTTCAGTACTTCCAGTAGCCCTCATCCACAATGGTGCACTCCTGTTTGGGCAGTTGAATGGGCACTTCAGCTTTGATAACCTTCTCCAGTGCCAACATACAAAATAACCTGCAGAAAAGCAGGTCACTGGGAACACAGATGTCAAAAAGGCCAATGCAGTTTACTATTCTGGCCTTTAAAATATTGTGCCCTATCCATTTAATGGATAATTCACCCCTGAAAGTTATTACTTTATGGAACTTCTGTCAGGAAAAGGCCAGTTTTGATTTTCTTTTTAATCAGAGGTAATAGAAACTCAAATGTAATTACTGATAGCAAATAGGCATACGTTTTTATATGTGGGTTCGCTTAATTTCTTGGCTGAAAACAATCCACTTGTTTGCAGAACACTTTAAACTAAGTTGCATTGCTCTATGGCCTTCATTTCTCTAAACATTCATTATATCATTTGTAAAGAAGATAAACTTACATTACCATATGGCATTAATTACTTGGCTATAGAAATCTGCTTGATTTCTTATTTATTAAATTCAACACTGGCCAAATTTACACTTGGGCAATCACCCAGAGCAACCAGTGTGATTAGCTTCTTCCAACCAGCATCAGGTAGAACAATCAGGAGAAAAAGGAAAATTGTGATTCATTGCCAAATTGCTAATTTTTCCAGTGTTGATAAATGAGCCACAGTGACTTTTTATTTTGACTTTTTGTAATATTTTATGTCCAATGACATTGCTGTTGAATTGATGATATTAAGCCTTCTGTGCAGCAAACACTTTTTCCACATTACATAGACCTGCCTGCATCTAGCAACTTACTGGATATTACCTATTTAAATCTCTACTTGAAGAGAAGGACTTAAATTAGGCAAGCCAAACATGAAGGTGTTAAACCAAACTCCCACAATAAGCTCAATAGAATACTCCAAAGTGCCCTCTTCTGCTTTAGATTTAGTGATGAGGAAAAAAATAAATAAATGAAATAAATATATATATATATATATATATATATATATATATATATATATATATAGTGAAATACTGTTAATTACTTTACAATGTGCACTCCCATGTGTTTAACACCAGTGATAACTTTTACTTGTATAGCCCTTTTGTGCCTAGTTGTGATATCACTTCACTTTCCGACTGCCAATCTACTTACAGACCCCCTTGGGTTTATATGGCATCCAGTTAATTAGCTTGTAGCTCATGAATCTCTGCTTTCCCACTTCTTAATTTCACGCAGTATTAGGAACCACTTCACATAGGTAAATTTCCAACTTTAAGTTAATTTCACGACTTATCCATTTCCCTTCCCCTTCTGTGCACTTAAAGGAGAATGCAAGTCAAAATTTAAAAAGCATACTGCCCAATAGTCCTCCTATTGTTTAGTAAAAACGCCACACTTTTGGCTCACCTAATCAAATATTTACTCAGTCACACTTGCTTCACATTTTCTAGAACAGGCAGCCATCTCTAAAAAGGTATTCTCCCTTCCTTTCCCTCCTTGCTTCATACTGCACGTGTTTCATTCCCTCCCCCCCTCCCCTCCCCTCTGGCAGATCCACTTCTGACTGGCTGGTGGGCATGTGTAGCTCAGAACAGGAGACAGGATCAAGTTACACACATGCTCAGGAAGGGGAGAGATATTTCAGTGATGTCACTGTAGTCTGCCAGCACCATATCTCAAGAGAAGCAAGCAGGGATCTGGGAATTTAGCTATGCAGTAAGTACTTAAAAAGAATGTCTTTAGATTTACTTTTAATTTATATTAACCTTTCATTGTCCTTTAAGAGTATAGGATGTGCGTATCAAGAGTCACTGGTATGGGTCAGGTGGCTACTCCTTTTTATTTCCCTGTTTGCAACCTGCAGTGTCGCTCCTGGGTTCAGCAGTCGTGCCCTGTATAGTGCTCCTCTTCACGTCCTCTCTCGCCGCTGACACATTTTGCAATTTCCGGCTTCCTCCTGAGCGGTCTTGGCACAAAAGGGTGATACAAGTAAAAGTTAACACTGATGTTAAAAAACACATGGGAGTGTACATTGTAGAGTAATTAACAGTATTACACTTTTTTTTTCCTCATAAAACCTTATCGCTAAGTCGAAAGCAGAAAAGGGCACTTTGGCGTATTCTATTAAACTGTATCTAACCTGGGACACAAGGTATCTGAAGTGAGGAGCATACACTGAAAATTGCACTTTTTATATTTGTAAAAGTCCCACAATAAGCTGTCAGGAGTCATAACAACCTACAGACTGAAGGGCTTTAGGTTGTACAAATTGAAGCTAAAGTATCTTTGATACATGATTAAGTGGCTTTGGAAATTTTCTTAAAATAGAATTTAAAAAGAAAATATACATTTTACTTATTTTGTTGCTGCAGAAAAAGTATATATTTTGATGTTTTTCCTTTAGCTATTTAACACAGTTGTGAAATAGAATATACCTTGACATGGGGCCAACTAACAATAGTTTATACAAGGTAAATCATTTGTTTGCATTATTTTTTATTATATATTGTTTTAAATGTAGCTATGAGTATTAAAAAATGTGTGTGTTTTTTTTAATGAATAAAATAGTTCATGGTTATATGAAAATGTAATGTTTTAGGGGTTATTTACTATGGCGCCAGCCTGTCCTTTGTTGCTTTCTAAAGTGTGCTTCTGAGTGATGTACAAGTTAGGGGGTAAGAGGGGGAACACCTACCCTTCTGACCTTCGTGAATATAGCACTGCCAAATGCAGGGAGAGCTATATTCATCAGGGCAGCAGCAGGTCACTGCACTCAAAAATGAAGCAGAGACCTGTGTCAATTCTGCATTAGCTGAAGAAGTCATTGTGCAAAGTCCCCAATGGGTCACAGGTCATAAATTACCCCATTTTTGTTCCAGTAAATGTGCCCCACTTACCTTTACTATCACTGTAAAATAAATAAAAAAAAAAAAGGTATTGAAAAGAAAATAGCCTATTACTAAATAGGGTTGGGATGCCTTTAGAAACATTCAGTCAATGTCTAAGCTGCTCATATTTTTTATATCTTGTATAAAAGGTGTACTTTGAAAATGGAAAAAAATGACCTCATCTGCAGCCAAAAATCTTTTGTCTTGGTTAAGAATGGTCAGAATGGCAGGCAATATCAAACCACACATGGCAGTTTCTGTCCTCTTGTTGTGATCAAAATAACGCTCATCATATGTGTATGAATAATGTTGGTTGAGTAAATAACACCCATACCTTACAACACACAGATTTATCAAAGTGCAATTTTCATATAAAACGCACAATACGATTTTTTTGTATTGTACTTTTAAAGTACGAAAAATTCGTATTTGAAGATACGAAAAAATCTGAACAATTGGAACATGCAGGAAAACTTTTCTGACTTTGATCCTTCAGTGCATGATTTTGGAAGCCTCCCTTAGGACTCAATGGCACTCTGCAGCTTCACTTGGCTTAAGGAAAGTCACGTCGAATTAATCCGAAACTTTTGTACTCAGCGCAACAATACAATTTTGTCGCACTTTTTTGTTGCAGAATATACGCAAAAGTTGGAACCTTTAAAAAAAAATACAAACAATGTAGCTGATAAGGGTATATTAACCCAAAAACAAGTTACAAATATTTAACATTCAATAAAGAAAAAGCAGAGGTGGATTTGCAGCTTTTATGAACTCAGCAACTAACCAAGTTCTAAACACGCTTCTATCCAATATGACTTCCCCCAACACCCATTGCCAGAATCTGGCTGATGGATCACGTGCTCGAAGCTTGTTACGCATGCGCGTTGCCAGTAGAGCGAAGCTTGTACGCATGCGCAAGGGGGCAGCGCCAGGTGGAGAGTAGTGTCTGCGCGCGAGAAAGAAGATGGCGGCGGCGGGGGAAGAAGCATGAGCGGCCTCACTCATTGAAACACTTCGCCATGGCCTCCCCGAGCGGACAGGTACAGAGCGGTCCCAAATCGCACATAGGAGCGACTCGCTTCAGCGGTATCCATTAGGGGGGTTCGGGTGTGTGGCTGTCACAGAAGAGAGGCGCTGGGCGATGTAATGCTTGCCTAGGCCCTGCCTAATTTCTGCAGCCTCATTGGAGCAAGAGAGCCTTGTGCTCACGGGAAGAGCCAGCGGGACTTCAACTACTTGTGGCTCAATACAGCCCGGCTTAGGGCTTTAGGTAGTTAGATCCCACAATGGGTTCGCATGCTATTTGTAACTAGAGTTTCTTTAATACGCATGCCCGGCCCGTGAACTCCCCGTGTGCATCGCTTCACCAATACCCTGACACCCAACACCCCAAAGCTCTAATTCATGGCGAGACTCCCCTACTTGTCATGGAAAGGGCAAAGTATTCCGCGAGTATTGCTTGTGTGCGGGACTGCTCTGCCTTACACTCACTCTCTATTGCTTCCCGTACTGCTCTATAATCTCTTTAATGTCTCCAAGGCGTCATATCCCAAACGAAAGGCTTGCTTGCCTGTTATTTGCTGTTCTTCACTTGTTGTGCAACTGTCACACACCATCGCGGCCCTAGCCCCTGCTGCAAGTTCCACACACAGTCAGCATTCTGTACATCTAACATATGTATCTTGAGCTGCTGATCACATATATATATATATATATATATATATATATATATATATATGTATATATATATATATTTTGCAGGAGTAATGCCAGCACACACAGGGTTTCATACAAATGTAAATAAAATGATATTTATTGATAAAAAAAAAGAGCAAAATAAACATAGCAAGCCATAACGTTTCAGTCCCCACTGGGACTTTCATCAGGAGGCAAAAACTGAAGCACTTGCCTCCTGATGAAAGTCCCAGTGGGGACTGAAACGTTATGGCTTGCTATGTTTGTTTTGCTCTTTTTTTCTCAATAAATATCATTTTATTTACATTTGTATGAAACCCTGTGTGTGCTGGCATTACTCCTGCAATATTTTAGTTTATATGGCTCTTGCACCCAGGTTGTATTTTTTGTTAGTGGTGTGCACCATTATGATCTCTCTCTATATATATTTTGAAAAAGGCTAGAGTGCTAGCCGAAACGTTAGTCTCCTCTTTAATAAAATAATTTGTTTGTATAAGTCCTGTGAGTGCTGACCCTCTCTCAAGCACCTATATGTATATATATATATATATATATATATATATATATATCTCAACAAAGGCAGTTTATATAGTGCCTATTTATTATACGCACGCTTGTGTGGCACGTTTATTTATATAATTTTTTAAAAATATTTATTGCTATTTATATAATTATTTCATTTATGGCTCAGTATTATGTAACTCCATCAGTCTCTTATTAATTACTCCATTACTCCTTTCCACAGACACATTTTGGTGATTTTGAGGAACCTCCAGTCATGTTTTATTTAATGGGTCCATATGTGGCTGGATCCAGTCAGACTCATCTGAGGTCATTAAGGCAATGTGCTGGACTGGTGCTCATTGATCAGGGACATACACACATACTAACCCAACATCTGACTTGATATTACAGATACTCAAATCTAGGTCAGGATTCATCTGATCCTTACTAAAGGGATGTATGTCCCTTTGGGTTCATTATGACAAGGAATGCTCAGACAGACTTTTAATCTTTAAAATTTTACAAAACATAGGGCAATTTCAGTTTGTCTGATTTTAATATCCAGGGAATCTGGTTCATTCTGTCAGAGCCTGGTCTGCTGTGGGATAGATGCCTAAAGTTTATTAGGACATATGGTATTTGCAAGCAACCCACAGTACACTAACAGCAAATAAAAATTTAAGGTAGTCATCAGCACTTAACCTGTATTTTAGCATAATGGTAACATATGATATTGTGCTTTATATCCACTGCTGATTTGATAGTGAATTATTTTGAAATATGTAGATAGTTGAAAGTGTAAGGTGACTTATGATTGTGTTTTTAGGGGCAAAACTGAGTTTAAGAATTAATAAAGTATGTAATTTCTTTAACAGTACACTTTTAAGTTCAAAATGCTCTGTAAGAACAAGCATGTGCATACCATCTATATGTTATATATATTTGTATGTGTTTGTTTCTTGCACCTAGTGTTGCAGGCAGTGCAGGGACATTTTCTGTTACTCTATTTCATTTGGATTTGTACCACTTTTAAAAAAGTTTCTTTGGTATTTCGTAATGGTGAGAGAAAATGACACCTCTGATAATTACTTTGTAATACATATTCATTTTGCACCCAGATTTCCGCCCCCCAACGTATTTTATCATGGCTCTTGTTCATCTGAAATTTGGCAGAGGGACTTCACCTATGGCCACTAATTCATGCAGGTCCTAGTCTTTTGGATATCGTTGAGGATTTGTTTAGGTGATCACAACCCAGTCAGGGCTTCTTAATACTTTTGTTTGCAGTGTTTTTTATTTCCAAAGCTTTTGAACCTGTTTGTTGCAGTACATATTAGTGTGAAATGTTGACACTTGGGTTGGCTGAGTTGTTTTCACATGGAGCCTGTTCTAACTTCTGAATTCCCTTATGTTATTCAGAAAACATTCCTTATGGGTAAGGCCAGTGGCTTTGTAAACCTACAGTTAAAACATTGGTTAGATCAAATCTTCATTAGATTGTGGAACACAAGGTAAATTGAACAGCACTGCTGCTTCATGCAATGTCATGTGGTTATCACCCAAAAACACATTAAATGTGTCTTCGGGCAATTACTGCCTGCACAGTGACTCATGAATTTTCTATAGAAACTCTGGTATGTAGTAGTAGTAATAACCATGTGCCATAACCTTTATCCATTCATATCCAGCACTCTAAGGTTTTTGACTTTTGTTCAGTCTCCAGCTTCAGTATCTATAAATCTGCTGGGAAAAGATAATGCTGCATGTGTCTAGTGTGACGTTCAGTAACAAAGTTGCAATTTCGCAACTATGCCATAATCCACAGCAATCAATCATTAGTGTGGTGCTTGCTGCACACAAGCATATCTGGTCTTTCAGCCATATGAACAACGACCTGTTCTGCATCTAGTGTGGCCACCTGCATAATGGTCCAGTTTTGAAAACAAAGGCAGCATTTGCTTAAATAAATGGATCACTGGATGTAACCTGTTCACCTGATGACTGCCTACAAAGGAAAATATGTGGCCAGCTTTAGAAGAATCAGAGTTCAAATTTCCCCAGTTTTCATAAAATTCTGCATCATTGCTATAGTATACAGGGAGGAAATTGTACTGTGCATTAATGCAATAAAAAAAAATCATTAAAGCTCTGTGCCTGTTTTAGTTTTGTATGTGTTGGCTGTGAATAGAGCATACAATAATTCAGAATAGGTTCAATGTTTTAATATGGAGGTGGCTGTTGCTAAGGCAGTGAATGGGGATCACTAACTTGAGGTGGCAGGAATCTGCTGCGGACATTGTTCTGTAATCCATAGCTCTCTGTCACTCTGAGGCAAAGCAGACTTCGGTGTATTGTTGCATATTTATCCCACTTTCTGTTATTTTGCTTCTAATTGATTTGGTGCTTGGGTACAAGTGTGTGGATTTTTTTTTTTTTTTTTCAAACAGTTGTCTTTGTATTGTTGTGCATGCCAGTATACTTTGTAAGGGAATTTTTTTTAAACTATTTGCTGGCACTGTGTAATTGGATTAGTCATTTGTCAGTTTAGTGCCATTTCAGCAAATTACATGCTCCCTTTCAAACATGCTGCAATAGCAGATTTCTTTTTTTATGTATATGGTTTGACACAAATTGTACATTAACTCAAATGCTATGCTAACCTGGACCGTTTTAGTTTATATTTGAATTTAATACTATTTTTTAGTATAGTGTTGGCTTATAGAAAAAACTCAAAAGGGGACAGACCCCATTCTGAATTGTCTATTACATCCCCAATACCCAATATCTTTGCAGTCTTCAAAATAAGGTAATTTGAAAAGTGCAAGACACAGTATATTGGATACGCCATTTTTATTAACAATATAGCTTTTTATGTTTCATTATGGTCTCGTATGAGAAGCACTGATCATCAACCAACATAGTGAATTAAATTTTCAAACTCAAAAGTGGATGATCTGTCAAAACTGACCCCCAGCCTGACATAATTGCCCAAATGGTCAGGCAGTATGGCCGTAATATAGCCAACTTAAAGGGACAGTAACACCAAAAAATGAAAGTGTATAAAAGTAATTACTATATAATGTAATGCTGCCCTGTACTGGTACAACTGGTGTGTTTGCCTCAGAAAGACTACTATAGTTTATATAATAAAGCTTCTGTGTAGCCACTGGGGCAGCCATTTACAGGAGAAAAGGCACAGGTTACTTAGCAGATAACAGATAAAACCCCATTATACTCTACAAAGCTTATCTGTTATCTGCTATGTGCCTGTGCCTTTTCTCCTTTTTCCCAGCTTCAATGGCTGCCCCCGTGTTGACATAACAGCTCATTTATATAAACTATAGTAGCATTTCTGTTGCAAACTTACCAGTTTTACCAGCGCAGGGCAACTGTACATTATATTTTTATTACTTTAAAACACTTTCATTTTTTGGTGTTACTGTTCCTTTAAGCATTGGTTATCTTGGACTTAATCGGGGGACTTATCTTGGAACTTAATCTTGGACTTACCTTTCTTATAGAAACAGTAACTGACATGTTTGAGGATAAAAACACAGGTTCCCTGAGTAGTAGATAAAATACATTCATAAACTAATTATCCCCCCACCCTTAGGGCAGTGACACACGGGGAGATTAGTTGTCGCAGGTGACTAATCTCCCTGCAGTGCCATCCCACCAGCTAGAATGTAAATCCCCCGTGGGATGGCATATGTGGCGCCGTGATTTGCTGAAGTCGCCCCAAGACCTCTCAAGGTGACTTCGGCAAATCACGGCGCCGCGTATGCCATCCCACCGGTGATTTACATTCTAGCCAGTGGGATGGCGTTGCAGGGAGATTTGTCGTCTGCGACAACTAAGATTTGTTGCGCGGCAACAAATCTCCATGTGTGTCTTTACCTTCTCTTATCGTTCCTTTTAAGGTAGGTAACTATATTACTTTTTCACAGGAAATCCTACGTATACACATATAGCCTACATATAATAAACTTCTGATTATTTGTCCACTGGTAATCTAATTACCTACCTTGCAAGGAACAATAGGCAGAAACCATTTTAGCACAAGTTTGATTTTTAAAGAAGGTAATATACTGCCCCTTTAAAAAGAAGGCAATATTAAAATATTTAAACACATACTTCTCATACATGTGAAAGAAAGCATTATTAAGAAAATAAGCTCTGGAGTCAATTTAGTAAAACAAGCTTAATTGTTCTATTCTGTTTCTATTCACAGTATATATTTGGGGAGTTTAGTGATGATGAATTCAAGCAGTTTTTTGTGACAGCTCGCTGCACAGTTGAGGTAAGAAAATTTAATTTTTAAATTTTGGTTCTACCAGAAAAAGAGAAACTGACATAATATATAGGCATTTAATCTGACTATATTTCCTTTGATAATGAGCATGTTGACTAACCCCTAAGGGCTGTGAGGCACGGGGAGATTAGTTGCCGCACAACAAATCTCCCTTCTCGCGGGCGACTAATCTCCCCAAAATGCCATCCCACCGGCTAGAATGTAAATCGTTGGTGGGATGGCATACACCCTTTCCTTAAGTCACCTTACCCAGCAACTGTCAAAGAAAAGTGTCCGAATAGCAGTGCTGCAAATATATGTTGCAAGTCATACAATTCATTGGCACCCCATGATATAAGTAATGATGCTCAAGGCCTTGTTTGCTGGCGCTACCCAAATTGTTTTTCACACAAAAGGGTTGGGGGCACAACATACCCCAAGGCATGTGATCAATAGCTGTGTCTACTCTTCATTTTATCTGCCCTTAGCAATGAATAAAACTACCCTGTTTCAATTTGCTTAAAAATTTGCAATTTGCATTAGTAGGAGTTTTTTCTTCCATTTCTTTCCAAGCAAAACAGAACATATATTATACATACAGTGGTGCTTGAAAGTTTGTGAACCCTCCAAAATTATTTGATTTTCAAACAAATCCTAAAAGTAGAAAACCTAGGACTGATTTAAGTTACCGCAAGCGTTTAGTTACAATTATTGCTTCACAAAGGGGTCACACCAAATACTGAACACAACTACTTTTTCAACATGCAGATGTTATTGGATCTTATTTTTCCAGTACATGACCAAATATAATACATTTTAGTTTCTTTTGTTTAACTAGGTTTTCTTTGTCTGCTTTATAGAACATTGTAAAGGGTTCACAAACTTTCCCACCACTGCGTGTGCGTGTAGTGTGTATATATGTGTGTGTGTGTATATATATATATATATATATATAACAGTCCACACGACAGCACCACACTCCAAAATCTGCTGCTCTGCAGCTGCCCCTGTGCACGGGATATCATATAAATATCAAAATAAAACAGCCAGCTCCAAGGGTCTTTGTGTTTCAAAAAATCTCTCGTGTATTATAATTGCATGTACAACCGACGTTTCGGTCCCTTTTGGTCCCTTTTTGAAAAAGGTCCCAAAAGGGACCGAAACGTCGGTTGTACATGCAATTATAATACACGAGAGATTTTTTGAAACACAAAGACCCTTGGTGCTGGCTGTTTTATTTTGATATATATATATCTATATATCTATATATATATATATATATATATATTTGTAAATACTTATGGACACTGGGCTTATTAAAATGCTAAAACATAACTTTTGTTAAATAGATTAAAACAGCCTGTATACGTTTTAATTTATTAAAAAAATTACACCCCACACACCTGGCTTTATGCAAATTAGAATATATATATGCATAATGTGTGTTTCTTCTATACAACAAAAATGATAAAATCCTTTCTGTTACAACAGCTACCCCCTTACAATGAACATTTTTTTCCATGTGGCCCCCAGTCTTCAGGTGATTTTCAGGATGGTGAGTATGCTTTTACATTCTTATCTACTTGGTACATAACCTTCAAACAAGTTAGAAGCAGAAAGTACTGTCTTGAATTATGGCTTGATAAGCTTGTTTGTCTGCATTAGCAATTCCTACAGCTTTGCTTTGCCAACCCTAAACAAAGTAAGCGTTGTATAAATCTAAGTAGTGTAAATTGTAATTCTGGCCTGAAGTTGCCTTTGCTTTAGTATTTTGTGTACAGTTCAGTCAGGTTTTCACTAAACTGTATAAAAGATGGGATGTGTATCCCACATGGCATCTAATGACTTGCGTCAGCATCTGTATGGTTATCAGTTGACTGCACCTCCCAAAGTCTGCACTTTGGTAGCCCGTCATGGACCTGTTCATTTGGCCATATAGTTGTGTGGCCTAATTGTACAGGTATTGTAACCAATGGCCTACATGTGAATTTATAAAAGGAATTATGAAAATGAAAAAAATTAATTTTCGTATTATAGGTACCCTTCATAATTAAAAGAAAAACCAAATTGCATTCTTTTAAAGTATAGTATGCAAAGCAGGACATTTTTGTCCCTTTCAGCCATTAGATGACACTTCAGGCACAAATCAGGCTTGCATATGTTAAAATTAGGTTGAAGGGCAGAATGTTGTCTTTAATATAAAAAGCAAGAATCCCTTTAGACCAGTGATCCTCAACCAGTTGCTCACCATCTTTGATGTTGCTCCCTGTGTCCTCGGAGTAGGTGCCCGTGTTTTTTTTTTTTTAATTTTTGGCTTGGAGCAATTTTGGAAGCACAGAGACAGTGTTTTACTCCAAGCAAGAGCCACTGGTTAGCAGTCCACATGGAGCTACTGAATCGCCTACCTCAGAAATGTCTTTGTGTGTGGCTCGCCAGCATTTTTTACATCTGAGTGTGGCTCTCGAGTAAAAAGTTGGGGGATCCCTGCTTTAGACCTGTGACACACTGGGTGGGGTTTTTATGTTGCAGAGCCCAAAGACACCTAACTGCCTCTATTTGTATGTGTTATTGGTAGGACTGCCTTGTTTTGATAGCCATGCGACTCAAGGTGATAGTTTATTCTGGCTCTATCGGTCTGGATAATACATGCTGGAGATGCTTTCTGGCACTGCTCTTTGCCAAAGCTAAGTATCTATAAATTGGACTTAATGGGTGCGTTTTTTTTGTTTTAGCTATTTAACATACAAAAGCAGAACCAATGGGAAGCCCATGTTTACATTACTTTCCAGCCTTATTATCCAGTCAAAGCTTTCTTTTTCTTTCTTAGTACATTTTATAAGAATATTTTTCCCTTATGAACTTCATGTACCTTTATTTTAAGAACATTGCATACGTTTTGCTCACAAAAACTGCATATTTTCCACAGACATGCATTTGAAATTTTCCGAAGTCATTCATGGAATATCTGGTAATGGACAACTTTCTGCCATACAAATGATTTTGACATTTAGTAATACACAGAGCATGGATGTACAACAGCAGTTTTAATAGCTATTTTAAAAGTATTTACTGTTAGTTTAAATGAAAAATTCTTAAGTTCTTGGCTTTGAAGGCCAAGTTTTGTATATCCTTTATAGTGGTTAGAGTTTTAAATTTAATTTGTGTTAAGATTATAACTTTCTGTATAAAGTTTAAACCAATTATAGCATTTATGCCAATTTCTTTAGACAGAAATAATTTTAAAGTCTACATTTAGAAAAATAAAAACCCTAACCATTTACTAGCAAATATTTCTAAAATAAATGCATGTTAATTGTCAATATTCTTGACTAACCCTTCTTTTTTTAAATGCTAAGCCAGAAAGTTTTGTTGGTCTCCTGATCACAGCACTGCACTCCAATCCATTTTTGTACAAGGAAGATGACTGAATTCATTAAATACATGGGTATCTCAATTTAGACCTGTCTTGAAGCCTTGTAAGAATGTTGTTGAAGGATAATACCACACGGGATGATTCTTGGCCTTGAAAAAAAAAAAAACACTCATTTCTGCAAAGCAGTTCACCTTGTGCTCCGATGGCATCAACTCCTACCTTGCCTGCACCCCGAACCATTGCGTCAGCCTGGATGCAGGCAAGGTAGGAGCTGATGCTAGCGGAGGGGCTGATTCTTGGGCTGCATTTTTACACAGGCTGAGAATCAGACCCACGTGGCATTAGCCTAATGCTAATTATCATATTTGTTAGAACAGGAAATTGGTGTAGAAAGTACATATGATCTTGACACACATAACAAGCAGCCTCATCATTATGGGGGTACATAATAGACGCACAATGTGTGTGGTGTTCAAGTACAGCCCTGTCTACTAAAAAAAAAAAAAAAAAAAAAAAAGGCCAGACATAATGGGGCATCCTGCCCTAAAAAGATTACAGTTTTAACTTATTATAAATTTTCCATTTGAATTTGTCTAAGGGCTCTGGCACACGGGGAGATTATTCGCCCGCGACAAATCTCCCTGTTCGCGGGCGACTAATCTCCCCGAGTTGCCATCAGTTGCCACGCGGCGGCGCGATTTCGGCAAATCACCGAAAATGCCTCGCGTGGCAACTTCGGCGATTTGCCGAAATCGTCTGCGCAGCGTGTTCCATCCCACCGACGACTTACATTGTCGCCGGTGGGATGGCAATTCGGGGAGATTAATGGAAATGAGCTAAGTTTATTTATTTTTAATTTCCTTAAGTTTCTTTGAAGGTATTGCTGAGCCAGCTTGTAGTTTGTAAAGCACAGGGAATAAAAGTGTATAATTTATCCCCAGGCTAATGCATGGGCTGCTTTTATATCAGAGTGCAAAACCACCATTTTAGCTCATTTGCCATGAATCAATTGTGCTTGCTCAGCACTGGGAATCCCCCAGAAAAACACATTTTCATGTGTTTTATTATACACACACTTCTATGGATCCTAATACCAGCACTGTGATAAAAAGAACTGTGTGCCAGCCAGTGTAATAAAGTAAGTGATTTTATTCACTGGGGAGGACCTGTTGGCACTCCCCCCCCCCCCCCCCCCCCCCCCTTATTTTGCTTTTGTTTTTCTTTAGCCTTGTCTAAGCAGCCATTGTCTTTGAGGCCCAAGTGTTAGCTGGGACGGTTGACCAAGTCTGGTCCCTTACAACCACACATACCTCTCCTGAGGCAGGGGTGGGCACAATGCTGATGCAGAGAGCACAAACAAGATACACATTCTGTATTTTGTATTTCACTACCCAAAAATGCCACCTGTGTAAGGTTCTCACCTTTCCTCTTGACAGAAGCAGTACTCCCACCTCCCTCAGGACTCCTAATTTGTTCTAACTGGCACAGAAAGCTATATATGCAATTGGTCTGTGGCACATCTGAGGCCTTTTGACCTGTTTTCCATCCATTTAAGTGCAAAGTGAATCCACTATGTGGCTATCTGAATTGCCCTTTATATTTTTGTACATTTTCCCATAGCCTCTACGGAGAGAGCGAGAGAGAAACCATATATCTATGCCAGATTAGATATTTTGTATTTTGAGAAATAATTTGCCTATAACATTCTAGAGTTACGTCACAGTTTACCCTTTCCTAAATACTGTTGTTTAAATAGTAACTTGCTGGAGGCTTACAAGTTTTTGGAGCTATGGTTCCAAATCCTAGGAAAAGAATGGGATAAGCTTGGGGATTGTAACAGGTCTTGAGCTGTAAAATTCTTAAGTACCAACATTTGTACAAACTGTTATAATTATTAGATTAGTAATGTTTTTGTCTTTTTACATTTTTTGCCTTTTAGGAGAAGACTGTCCAAGAATTGAGTTTGGAATTGAAGAAGTAATTGACCACAGTACTGCCCTACCTAATAACACAGACTACAGTATTTCAAGTAACCTTAATCCTCAGGCTCCTGAGTTCATTCTCACCTGTTCATCTTCTCCGAAAACTTCTAATAATGTTCTCCATGAAAATAATTTTGATGCCATTAATTGCCAGTTCTCGGAATGTGCCATTCCAGATGGCAGTGGCAATGCAGATAGTGATGGTACATCTGGCACTGGGCAGCGAGAGCGTAAAAAGAAGAAAAAAAGACCTCCAGGATACTATAGTTACTTAGAAGGTGTTGGAGATGTCCCTTCAGAGACCCTTGTAAATGGACATGCCAACTCAACAGGACTTAACAGTATAAGCACAGATGACCCGGATCTTGCAGAAGATATACCAATATCTACAACCTCTCCTAGGACTTGTAACAGTCCAGATAATTTTGTGGACCTTAATAATGAAGCTCTCTCTAATGACGCTTCTATGCATAATGCACTAGACAATGCCAGGACTGCTGGTCAGCCTGAGGAATGCAGTGTTACTAGTTCAGAACAATCTTGCATCCCCTCAGACAATGGAAGGGAGAGCCCAGTAAGGACAGCTGTTGTCCAGCCTTTTGCTGGTACTGATACTACTGAAAACCTTGGAGTTACCAATGGACAAACACTTGAATCCTCAGAGGAGGGCACTGCCTCTAATGGAGTGGTATTGCTTCCTGAGGTCAGTTCCCTCTCAGAGGAAGCTAAGCCAGAGGAAACTTCAACTGCTCAGGCTGTAGTACATCTTCCTGGATCAGCCTCTGCAAATCCACCAGCTAAGTCCTGGGCCAGTCTATTTCATAATTCCAAGCCCTCATCAACCACACAGGTGGCATACGTGGAAACAAAGAATGCTACCCCTGTCACATCTCCACAAGTTACAGAGAAACAGGTTGAGATTAAAGAAGGGCCTGTTCCAGTGTCAGAGGATCCCGTAGCCATAAAAATTGCAGGTATATCTCAGATTAATGTTGTGAAGCAGCAGACCTAACAATGATCTTCAGAATGTAAAAATAGCACTGTTGAGTGATGTGGCACTCAAGTTAAAACTGAGGTAGACATCTTTGGTGTTTGTTATTTTTGTGCAGTGGGATCTAGTTTTAAGCTTCCTAGTATGGATTGAGATGCTGCTAGTCATGTTAAAATGTATATACCTTGCTGTATGCCTTGCATTTATACGTTAACTTAAACCCTCTAATGCGTGTGATTTCTACATTATAAGGGTTTCCTGTTCCTCTTTTTAAACAGGACACACAACTTTTAATATACTTTGCAGTACCAGGACCTTTTATCCTTTATTCAGTGCTAAAATATTTTGCAGCTCTTTACAGAGACTATACATCTGCCCCAGCCCCGGAGCAGCTTACATACACTACAGTTGTTTTAGGTGCAGGCTGTGTTGGATATTGTCATGCGCATTACATTAACACCGACTGCTCTGTTGCCATGTGTGGGCCCTGGCAAGAAGATTTTGTCACCTGCACTTTTGGATACAAACGTTAGAAGTTACCTTACTACAGTTGTTTGGGCTATGCAATGCATATGTTCAACCTCTAATTTACATTAATGCCTGCAGTTAGTTACCTTCAAAACTTCACTGGATGGGACTGGCACAGGCAACAAAAAGTCCTGTCTGCCAAACCCTAATAGGAGGAAGTGAATCCCTACTTTAGACAGCACCCATTATTACTGCAACTTTATCAGACATATGAAATTAACATGATGCAAGGCTGAGTAGTAATCTGTGCATAGGCATGCTGAATTGATGTCTAAGCAGCCTTGTTCTTAAATTGATTTAGTGGTAAAGATATATGAGTAATAGATTCTTCAATCAGTTTTTGTGTTTAAGCTAATAACTAAAGCATAATTTCACAGTAGTTAAACTGTGTTTTTAAAACCAGATTCACACAAGTAGTTTGTGTTGACTATTCAGCTTTGCAGTGTGTTCGTTTAAAAAAAATAGAGAGCTTAAAATAATAGCTTATAAAAGTATTATTTGTAGATGCTGTCTAAAACAATCCAATTTTTATGTTGTACTCCTGTAAATAAACTTGTTTTTGTGTAAAAATGATTTAGTGGTAAACCAGTAAAAGCAGTTGTTGCCCTCTGGCTGCTGGTTATTTTAATGATGGCCATACATGGGCCAAAAAAAGCTGGTAAGTTGGCAGCTTGTAAGCCTGTTTCAGGGACACTTACAAGAACTTGCCCAACTGATATCTCTGCAAAAGCCATTTGAATCCTTAATGTGGTCTGTGTTTAGTGGTTCTCTCTATGCCCGCAGTACACTTTTCTCCCAGTTGCCCAGCCTGTTCCACTCTGCTCCAGCCCACTCCACACACAGTAACAAAATAGCTTTACAAAAGCTAATAGGTGTTGTATTTGCAGAAGCACATAGTCCTATATATTACAAAGCTCTATTTTGGCTGACCCAGCAGGTTAGTGGTACATTTTTGTTTGGTCCGGGGCCAGCGATCATATCAGTCCAATTTGACCCAGTATGTGAGTGGCCAAATTGGGCAGAGGTCTCAATGTATTGCCAGCTTTACTCTGCTAAAAAATTCTCCTTTGAATCTAAGATTTAAGATTTTCCTGGCAGTGGTTGCAACCATCTAGGTTTCAGTAGGACTTTCATTGCATAGATGATAAGGTCTAACAGTGTTTTCTACAGTGTTTCTATAGACAAAAGCAGTGGGGGTTAATATGCCCCTTAGTGCTTGTCACTTTTTCTGTTCTATGTCAATGGTGGTCTCTGACGCACACACAGTAGTGACCACTGAACCTCTACTCAAAAACTCAAGCAGGCATGTATGTGCTTTATGGACCATTTCCCATGGTACTGTGGGAAGCAGTGGTAGGTAGAGTTGTTTTGTTTTACTGGGCTCTTGACGGTTGTGGTGACACTGTGATATTAACATCTAAGCAAAGGTTAGACATTTGTTGCTGTTCGTGTTATCTGTCTAGCATCAAGTAAATGGTTGGTGCTTTGGTGTAAATTTGGACTCTTAACGATTAACTGTTATGGCAGAGGCACACTAGGAAATTGTTTCCCAATGGTAAACCTCTCAAAAAATGCTGTTCCCTTTGCTAACGTGGACGTCTGTTTGTAAAATACTTTTCACCCGGCAATCTTTATAACTGGAAAATGCCTTAATACACCGGATTCCCCACATGTAAAATGTAGCAATCCACAGATTAGTAAGGGGAAAAGTATATTTGAGAAATTTGTCTTCCATGGGTAGTGCAGATTTTCCAAGGTGACAAATAGCTATGTGTACCATAGCCCCTAAGGTCGGTGGCGTATAGAACATTTTAACCACTGGTTAAAATGAGAAAGTGGCGTGATGCCATGAAACACGTCAAGCGTATGGTCCTGGTCTTATACATGTATAACATGGTTTTAAAGGACTGAATAAACATTGATTTTTTTATACAGTGGTGATTTAGTTTGCTCTGTACACTTTTTCATGTTGGGCAGATTGATATGCTTTCTGGGTGCCAGCAGTACGTGTAGCACACACTGAGCTGTCCGGTAAGTGCTCCCGTGATCACTAACCACTGGCATAAAGTCTGCTGCCTTCTGCCCCATATCTGTGAAAGATTGCAAAAATGCATACTTCTGTGTTTCTATGTGGGGTTAAAAAAATGGGGTTTGCTACAGTGCACCTTGTGTCATCAGCCTGTAAGATTTAAGTATGCTAAATGTGTGATCCTGTCAAGAAATCTCTGTAGATGTATAAAGGCTTGTGTGTATGATAATATATAATTTTTGTTTTTTAAATTTAGGAAATATACAGTGTGCTGCATTGTTTAGCCACCAGAGGGAGTGCTAGCAACGTGTATATATTTCAAATTTAAAACAGATGCAGTGCGATAGTGAAGATTTGTCTTAAGCAATTGTCATTTAAAATAAACTGCTAAAAGACCAGGCTTTTAGCCTATTAGGCATTATACTATACAGAACCTTTACTTTGTATAGTTTGGCTGAGAGTTCAACAAACTAGTGCAACTAAATATTCCACCTATTTGTTAGTTTTCAGGGGAAACTAATGACATTGATAATGTAAGTACTGCTCTTTGTCAGTACCTTACAGGAATGTGTTTGTTGAAACACCTTGATTATTGTTGCATCTCCTGAATACTGTTTTGTTTGACTGAATAAACAAAGGGATAGTTCTTTCTCCCTCTTAAAACTTCTAATAGAGCAGAAAACATATACAATACAATAAACATATAAAGTATTCCTTAAAGTAACTCTTAAAGAAGTCCATAAGAGGGGCTAATTTAGGTGCTTTGTACACTGCATGTTTAGGTCCTGCAAAAACGTGGCACTAAATTGCCTAAAAAAAAGACCCAGCTGACTTGCCCTTAAATCCCCAGCAAGTAATTGCCATAGCCAAAAGAGATTTCTTTTCTCTTTAATTAATGACAATATTCCTTTCTCTTCACTGCTCCCTGATCTCCCTAGTGCTTCTTAATGCTGTCAGTGGTGCTCCACTTCCTGTTCTGATTGAGGGGAAACTGTGAGCTGCAAGACTCGCAGGTGTCTGACTGCAAAAAGCATGGAAGTGGAAAGTCAATGTCAGCACCACAGACACTGGTAATCTGGAGCAGAAGTGGGTGTGAAAGAGGAATTTTATTAAAGCAGACATTGCAACTTATTAATTAAACAGAGGTAAGCACTGGCTCTCTTCCAGACCTCACACGTCTAGATCGGGCAGTTGATATGATTGCCTTGCCTTACATCTGAATTAAGGAATACTTTTGCTAAACGTCCCAGGCAAAATCTGTTTGACCAGCAGGTAAACTAAATAAACAGAACAAAGTAGGGCCTCATGCAATATGTTTTAGTAACAGATCCTACCTGGGTATGTGCAGTGCAAGGTTTGACATTTGTTCATGTCAAGTAAAGCTTTCAAGTAAAAATAATGCTGCACCTTAAAACGAAGGCTCCCCAGCAGTAATATGCTGCAACTATATACAACATGAGGATACTGGGAGATGTAGCTCTCACTAGCTTGGCGTGGTGAAGTTAGAGTACACTGCAGCTATTTCTTAAAGGAGAAGGAAAGCCTAAGTCACTTGGGGGTGCCAAAATGTTAGGCACCCCCAAGTGAATTTAGTCACTTACCTTGTACCCTGGGCTGGCGCCCCTGTTAAGACAGAACAGCACCAGCCTGGGGTAGCAGCGATCGCTTCCTTCCTCCGCATTGGCGCACTTGCGTCGGCTCTTCACTCTAATGCGCATGCGCCGGCCCAGGGATTTCTCCGGCAGAAGAAATGGGGAAGAAGGAAGCGCTGCGCTCCGACTACCCCGGGATGGTGCTGTTTTCAGTTGAGGTAAATTTCTCAATCCCACATGGCGAAGACTTGCAAAAGACAGAAGTGAAGGAAAATTTAAAAAAAACTATTGATAAAGAAATGAATGCCAGTTGAAATGGCGCTTAGAATTAGGCTTTCTTTACCATACTAAAAGTGAACTTAAAGGGTGAACTACATCTTTTATTTGTTTTTCTATTTTGCTTCTTTCCAGCTGTCAAATAGGGTCACTGACCCTGGAAGACAAAAAACAGTTGCTTTTCACGGCTACAATTTTATTTATCAACAGTTGTTTAACTGTATGTTATAAAATGGCCAATTCTAAAAAAAAACTTTTCAATTGGTCTTAAAATTAAAATCCACTTTGTGGCACTGCATCTGGGCCAGTGCAGTTGCTGTGAGTACAGGCACAGGGAAAGGCTGATGCCTAGGCCCTGATTCTCGGCCCAGATTTATCCTCAGGCCGAGAATTGGCCCCGTCTGGCTAATGCATTAGATAACAAGGCTGAACTCTGATAAGACTTGTGTTTTTATTTGAGGTAAAGATTTTCACTCTTTTAATAACATTTACTTTCTTCATCTTACAGAGCTCTTGGAGGAAGTCAAACTTGTTCACAAACCTGTTTCGTTACAGCCACGAGGATTAATCAACAAAGGAAACTGGTGCTATATTAATGCTGTATCCTTATGTTTGGTGAATCTTATAAGGAAGAAAAATGGCAGTGCAGACTATAATTGAAGTTTGCACAATGAATTATAAACAGGGGGTGGGCTGTTATAACAAAGAATGCCATATTCACAACTGGTGAGAAGAATTGCTTTTCTGCAGTGCAGCTCACAGGCATAAATATTTCAGTGCATTTTCTTAACAGCATATTTAGACACTGCAGGCTCTAGTGGCCTGCCCTCCCATGTATCACCTTATGAAGTCCATTCCAGTATATACTAAAGCCCAGAGGCCATGTACATCTACTCCAATGATCGACAGTTTGTAAGTATTCCTGTCTACCATGTACTAGACCATTGTGTAGTTTGCATGCTACTTTTCTGAAAATAAAAGAAGCTATGGCTTTGTAATCAGTCAGTTTCCACTTGTGTGGAAGTAAAGGGGCTATATGCTTATTTGTTGCTTTGTATGTTTAATGTATACACCCATTTATTGTATAGCAATGCTGAATATGCTAGGGCTTTTTAAATGTTAATAAAGGGGAACTATGGTTTTTCATACAATCTATACTATAATATTCGCTTTACTGTCGTGAAGAGCTTTTCATATTTGTAATTAAGTGAAAACTGTCAATGCGCTTATTTTGACACATTCTTTATAATTGACTGTTGTCCACTTTATTTTGACCATTGGAGCGCCTGCAGTTTGTAAAAGCTATGGAGAATGCCCTGCTGTAGCAAGGAGTGCAGCTGTGCTGACATAAAGATGAATTCAGCTTGCAAATATGCAGAGATGAAATGTACATCTTGTTTAAGTGAAGCTTAGGGTTTAGACTTGGGCCTGTTTAGAAAGTATTCTGAAAACGTGTGTCTATGCTGTCTGGGAGCATCAGCAAAAATGTTAAATCATTTTCTTCTACCTTAATAATTGATTGTACAGGATAAATGTGGTGATATAAACAAATTTTCTTTTTCAGTGTTCGTTTAATGAATGAGTTCACAAACATGCCAATACTCCCAAAAGCAAAACAAGGTTTGTTGGAATGTTTTTTTGTGTAAATGCTGTCATTAAAAAAGGATCTAATAAGGCTTAATGCATTGATATGTTTTTTAACCCCTCAGCGTCTGGTGAGAAAGTTATAAGGGATATACGTCCAGGAGCTCCATTTGAACCAGCATACATTTACCGTTTGCTTACTGTTTTCAAATCAAGTCTTTCAGAAAAGGTAAGACCTTTTCAAAAACCATCTCTAAGTCAGAGTAGTTTTTTAGTTGATAACAAATAATTATATATTTTATTTTTAAGGGTCGTCAGGAAGATGCAGAAGAGTATCTTGGATTCATATTGAATGGGTTACATGAAGAGATGCTATCTCTCAAGAAGCTCCTTTTGCCCCAGAATGACAGTATGAATATATATATTTATATATTGTTTGATATAATTGGCTGTTTGGCAATTATATTTTTAATAATAGTGTGCAGAAGCAGCCCGCACAGTATCATACACGCTAACCTGCTTTTTGGAAGGAGAAAAAAAAAACCAGTGTTTTCAGGAGAACATTGACAGTCAAAACCACCCTTCATGTGCTGTAGCCTTAAAAGTGATCAAGAGACTGTATGAGCACTTCTGACCGTTTCTCCAGCAGCACATGCTGTAGCAGAGCAGTAGTAGCACAACGTGGAGCTGCTATTAGTACAGGCAGCTGAGTGCTTCAGGAAAGGTTTCTGTTTACAGAGCAGAAAGACAGACTGCAGTTTAGCAAAGTACAATTTGGAAGGCTAAGGTTTATGGCCCACAGGGTGATTAGTTGCCTGCAGTAAATCTCTGTTCCAGCAATAGTGAATTGCTGGGCGAAGTTTCCTACAGGAGGAAAACTAAACATGCATGTCTTCCCACCAGCGATTCACTTTTTTGCTGGCAGGAAGGGATTTCAGGGAGATTAGTCGCCCACTGTAGCCAAGGATTTAATTGCGGGCAACTACTCTCCCCAAGGTCCTTGGCCATAAAGGGAGAAAATAACTAGAATGGCTTTATTTGTGTATTGGTACACAATTATGTGTGCAAAGCACTATTCAAGCGTTCCTTAATCACAGTATCCCTTTGAAACTTTTTTGTTATATGCATATACAAATTAGCTGCTGTACTCTTGTCTGCTTTATTTCGTTTGTGTGTGTGTTTTTCTATTTAAGTATTTTTTATAGTATCTGGTTAGACTTGTAGTGGGATTTTGGTCTATTCCTCATTTCCAAGACACTGGCATTTGTAAAGCATAGCTGTGGTTCCCTTAGGTGATAAGAAGGCAGTGATATTCCTTTCCAACATCCCACTTGTAGCTTTAAAAGAACTCTGCCTACACAAAGTACAACAGTGAGTCAAACAGTGACATTGAATGGCAACCTTATTTCATTAAGCACAACTTGTCCTTGGTTCTGATAGGCTAATCACATAAATATTTTTGTATGCAGCAAGCAAGCAGTACATCATAGAACTGTAACTGCAATGATTAGTTTGCCTAACCAAAATAAATATTGAAACCATACTGAAAATATGTTCCCTATTATGTAAATAAGAAAAATGTTTTGATGCTTGGAAGGCTTTAGCCATCCAGAATCTGATACTTTGAGATAGCAATGGGATAAACCTTAAGTATCCAAAACCCCTTTTTTTTTTATTCTTTTTTTAGAAATCCACATTAACAATGGCCCTGATCCTGTGTCTGAAAAGGAAGAAATTAACAAAGATGAACAAGAAGGCAGTGATGAAGAATGGGAACAAGTGGGACCTCGACACAAGTCTTCAGTTACACGTCAAGCAGACTTTGTTCAGACTCCTATCACAGATATATTTGGAGGACATATGAGGTACAAGGATGCACCACATAAAAAGTGGCAATATTTTAGTCTTTTAAAAGGACAAGGGAACTCGTGTTTATTAATGGGTGCCAATTTGTTAGGCACCCCACAGTCTATATAATTGCTTACAATGGACCCCAAGCTTATGCACCTTCGGCCCTTCACCTACTGTGAGCTACAGATTCCATCCTTAAATGAATTGGTCGTTTAGGCCTGATGGGAATAGAGTTTGTGGTCTCTGCAGCTTTGTTTCCAAAGTGATGTGGGTAGGAAGAGTAGCAAAAAAAAAAATTCACAAACCAAATATGTATCCACCAGTTGAATGAATGGCTAGTATTTAATCCCAGGGGTGCACCTCAGGAATTAACAGCATTTACTTTATCATTAAAGCAAACCTGTTGTTTTTATTAGTGGGTATTTGGAATCTGTGCTGTACCTGTCAATTTATTTATGTCCTCTCATTATTGTATATAAAAACTGTAGATAGCATTTTAAATTTAATTCCTTACCTTACTGCTGGGCAGTGTCATAAATATTCAGGATAGAAAAAATATCTTTAATTGCAAAGTTAATGATTATCTTTGAACTGCTGATCT